>NW_025204102.1:0-9070 GCF_004010195.1 Chiloscyllium plagiosum
AATTGAATACAAAATTAGATTGAAGGTAGGAGAAAGAGGTTGGTGGAGGATTGCTTTTCAGACTGGAGGCCTGTTTTAAGGTTCGAGGGGAAATATTTTAGAGGGAACGTAGACGCAATGTTTTCATACAGAGGGAGTGTCCATATGGAATTATCTCCCAGAGGAAATGGTGGAGTCTGGCATCTTGATGGGTATTTGAATAAGGAGGTTTAGAGGAATATGAGACATATGCTCTCAAATCAGACTCGATCATAATGGGATATCTGGTCAGCACTTGCACATTTGAATGCTTTATGACCCTATAAGAGGGATGAGTAGAAATTCTAAACAGGCATTTCAAGTGGGAATTCTCTTCCCCACAAGTTTGAGATGTCTCTTTGTTTATATGTTTTCAACGCTGAGTTAGTTAAATATTGGACAGAAAAGTGATTCTTGGATAATAGCACACAGACAGGGAAGTGGAGCTGAGACCACAACTTGATCAGATACAATCTTAGTCCCTGGTAGAGAAGGCTCAAAGTGTCCAATGACCCACTCCTACTCCTCAGTCCCATGTCTCTGTGTTCCATTCAGCCCATCAAACCTGCTGGCCAGTACAATTAGAGGCTACTTACTCCTATCACAGAAACAGAGGAGACTATTCAGCCCCTCAAAACTGTCAAATCCAGTTTGGGCTGGTTTCGAAAGTGTAATTGGAAAACCCGGGCAGTGGTATGAAAGAGGGCCCTCACCACTCCGAACTGAGCTTCCCCTTTCTGCAACCTGTGCTTCGTTTGTTGGTCAAGCTGTAGACCCAGTTTCACTGTGAATACTGCCCCCATTCCTCACCTAGAGATGGTCCAGTCAATCTGGTAATATTCAATAACAGAGCTTCCAGGAAAATAACAGCCTCTACTTTCCAATAATAGAACGTGAGAAGTCCACAAACAGGGATATGTCATTCATCCACGCGCCACCCACCCCCTCCCCCCGCCCCACCCACAAGCAGGTCTTCTCGCACAATAAGATCATGAGGTTTAATATCCTCTTTCGTGTCCAATTTGTGTCAGAGCCCTCAACTCTGATTGGTCAAAAAGCACTCCCTGCCCCCACACTGTGGCCTATTGATATGAGCAAAAGACGTGAACACAAGGGCTCAGGGAAGAGTGAGTGGCCCTGACATCAAGGCATCATTTAACTAAGGACGGTCTCAAGGAGCCTGAGCAGGATTTCACTTAATGAGAATGAGTTGTAAGCTTCCCTGGTTAGAGTGATTTAAAGCATAAAGCACAATTATTGTGGTTTGTGTACAAAAATACATGCAGTCCAGGACATGTCTGCAAAAGATTCTCAAGGTATCTTCCTCAGCACAAACATCTTCAGCTGCTTTATAAATGTCTTGCTCACACCATAAGATTAGAAGTGGGGGTGTTCACTGTGGGTCACACAATATTCAGGAAAAATGTCCCCCTTCAGCTCCTGAACTAGTCTGTGTCCATGTGCAGCAAGACCTGGACAACATTCAGGCTTGTGCTGTTGGAAGCATCAGTAACATTCATGTAACAGTGCTGCTGGACACTGCACATTTCCACAGTTAAAAGGAGGAGATTATTCAGCTCCTCACGGCAGATTCACAGGAATATGAGGAAGTCATTCAGCTCAATGAAATTATTGGAGAAGTGTAGAGATAGCCCATTTAGTGCCTCCAATCAATTATACAGGAAGAGAAGGAGTCACGTGTTATGTACGACAGCAGAGCTCCTCAAAAATATTTGAAGGCGTTCGCCTAGACTCTATTAATAATTAAGTGTTGTGACACATGTACTTGGCAAAAAGGAAAGATCAGACAGAATCTTAGATGCAGTTCTCCAATCGGGGAGGGAAAACAAATCAAGTGAAAATTTCGAGAGAGCTGCAGCTAGGAGACTTCCACTGAAGCTTCCAACTCTGTGGAGACCCCAATAGTTTCTGATGTTACTGAGAAACCAATACACTTGCTGTAATGTGGCTGCCAGAACTGCACACAGTGGTCTATCTATGGACTAACCAATGGCATGTTTAACTCATATTATGGTGTCTCGATGAATAAACTCTGTGCCTACAGTACCGTGTGATTTCTTAACTGGCTATTACACTGTCCAGTCACATTCAGGGATGTGTGGAGAAACACCCTCCGACCTCCCTAGTGTTCTGCTATTCATTGAATTCTCCCCTGTCTGGTTCCTTCTTACAAAGTGCATCACCTCATATTTATCAGGGTTCCATTCCATCTGCCATTGATCTGACCATCTGACCATTCCACTTGTAACTTCCCGTGACATAAGGCCTTCCTCCTCACTGTCAACCACCTGGCCAATCTTTGTGTCAAACACAAAATTCTTTATTATGCTCAGCCACCCCCCCACCCACTCCACATTCATATTTACGTCATTTATGAATACCACAAATAATTTGATAAACTGCACTGCTCGCTGTGGTACACTACAAGACACTGGTCTATCTCTACCAACTTTCCAGTAACTTGGGGCCACATAGCTGTTCTCCAGTCCTCTAGCACCTCCCTTGTGTGGTCAGATTCGACTAAAACATTTAGGTCAGGACATTTCCTATCTTGTCTCCAACAGTATCGTGCGATACAACTCATCTGGACTTTACATTATCCAAAACCATCAATCCCAACTTGCAACTTATATCAATTTGTTCGAGAGCTTCCCAATCCATCTTCTTGAATTCTGTAGCTGCATCTTTCTTATCCCAACTAAAAAAGATGTGAAGCTCTCGTGTTACAGTCTATCAATGTTCCCCAGTTTCACATTCTGATTACACCCTTGGTTTCGAAATGGATCCTAATTTTACCCTGGTTATTCAGCAATGGAGGAGACCTGAACCATGCTGGAACTGATCTCATCCAAGCTGCAGAAGCATGACCAGGAGATCCAGCGTCTCGGGCCACATGTCGTGGAGGTGGAAGAGTGGACTGTGGCTTTGGAAACCATGGCAGAATCCTCAGCGGGTCGGGTCCAAGCCCGAGAATGGTAGGTACAGACCTTAGTAGAGCAGGTCGAGGACCTCGAAAATTGGAGCCATTAGAAGAACATCAGCTTGGTCGGGCTGCCGGAACGGGAACAAGAAAGCCAGCTCGTCAGCTTCGGAACAATGGCTCACACAATTTTTGAAACTGTAAGTCAGGGCAGACTGGGTGCGGGTCGAGTGGGCCCACCGGGTCCCAGTGTGCAGGCAGGGATCGGGCCAGCATTCCTACATGGTCCTTGTGCAATTCCAGTACGACAGAGAAAAACAGATGCTGGACGCTTCTTGAGCCTTGGGGCACGTCTTACAATTAAGGGGAGACTTTAACTGACATATGGTCCCTAGGTGGATAGGACGTCGAGGGGTATCAGAGGTATTTCTCCGCCACCCAGGCAGCTGGTGGACCTGAACAGGTAGCTGGGTTGGTGGATGTGTGAGATGTCTTCACCTGAAGAAAGGGACTTCACCTTTATTCTCACCCACATAAATGATTTACTAGGATTGGTATGTTGTTTGCCCCATTGGTCTTTTTAAATTCGATGCTGTCCTTTAGAATTGGGAACCATTTCTTATCATGTGGCAGTGTACATGGAGGTCAAGGATGGCAGCTATGGGACAGGCTCACGGCACTGAAACGTGGATCCTTTCCTCCTGAAGGATAGCAAATTCATTGAGTATTTTTCGGGGGAATTTAATTTTTTTTGGAACAAGAACTTGTGCACGACCAGTAATCCGACGGTGCTATGGGAGACTGCCAAGCCTATACAAGGGATTTGATTATTTCTTACTCGGTGACTCAGAAGCGGCAGAAGGGAGAACAGCAGTGTATGCTTGAGTCTCAGCTGAAGAGCGCTGAGACACCATATTTTGTCAGACCATCTATAACTTAATTGCAGCAGATTACAGCCCTCCGGACTGCTCTGAATGCTGCACTCACCCAGAGAGCAAAGAAAGAGATTTCCTTTGCGAAACAGAAGGTATTCCAGCATGGTGATAACCAGGTAGATATTAGGCGTACTAGGCCAGAAAGAAGATTGCTGCTATTATCACCCGCGATCCCAAAAAGATTAATGCAGCGTTCAGGAAGTTCTACTCTGGGTTGTTCCAGTCAGCGGGCTGGGAGGACTGATTGGCGACGTTGGAGTCCTTTATTAAGAATTTGGACCTCTCAGGTGTACGTTCAGAGCAGGCGTCTCTTTAGACTGCCGCTCTGATAATCAGAGAGATACAGGAGACACTGAGGCAGCTCCAGAGTGGTAAAGCCCCCGGCCCAGATGGACTTTCAGAGTGAGATTTAGAAGGAGTTCATAGACATGCTGGCTGGGCCAGTGTTGGATATGTACAATTATTCGTACAGTCAGGACTGCCTCCCATCCTCTCTGAGGGAAGGAAATATTCACCTTATTCTCAAGAGAGGGAAAGTCCCAGAGGATTGCACTTTGTATGTGCCTATTTCATGATTAAAGGTGGACTTTAAAATTTTTCGAAAACGCAGGCTTTGAAGGTCCATTGTGAAAGAGGATCACTTTTATTAGGGCCCGTAGGTCCTCTGATAATATTGGAAGAGTGCTAAATATGGTTCCAGTGTGCCAGCAAGTTTCGATTCCAGGCTCAGTAGTCTCCCTGGATGCAGAGATAGCACTTGACCGGATGGAGTGGACGTGCACCTTTTTATGTCCTTGAATGGTTTGGTCTTGGAGGGGTCTTCGTCTGGTGGGTGGCAGTGTTATATAGTGACCCAAAAGCAGCGAATTTCACCAATGGTATAAGTTCTGACAATTTTAGTATTGACAGTGGCAGCCAACAAAGTTGCCCTCTTTCATTGTTACCATTTACATTAATATTTGAGCCGTTGGCATCTGGAGGGACCCCAATATCACTGGCAAGGAGGTAGGACCAGGAAGGCATAAGATCACCCTTTAAGCAGATGGCGTTACTCTCTTTCTAACTAACCCAATGATATCTGTGTCCTGTTTAATACGAATGATTAATTCATTTGGATCTTTCTCAGGTATAAAATCAATTTTATGAAATCAGAGGCCATCCCTGTTGGGGGTCTTATTAGGGTACCCGACCTTGGGATGAAATCTAATTCCCTTCCAGATGGTCACAATGAGGTTTAGGTATTTTTAACATCCAAGCCTTCGATTAATTATATAAAGCTAACTTCTTGCAGTTGCTAGAGAAGATAAGACAGAATCTTTCAATATCCAGTTTGGGTTAGCTCTGGTTCAAATTAATTTCCTTCCTTGTTTATGATACCCCATGACAATGCTCCCTTTGATGCTGCCCAGGCAGACAGTACGGAGGCTTAACAGTTGGCTTTGATCTTTCATCTTGCGTCACAGATGGCCTCCTATTAAGCTGGACAAATTGCAGCTTCCACAGTGAATGGGGGCGTGCTGGTTTTCCATACTTTAAGAAATACCGCTAAGTTCCTTGCTATCCGATGTGGCTGTTTGGGCTTGCCAGGACCCATGGTCAATTTGGCTGGAAATCGAGGCCTTCCAGCAAAATTGTCCCCTTATTAATCTGTTGTTCATGGACAAGATGAGGACTGTTATAGAGAGTTGCAGAAACCGATTGTCCTTAACACAGTGAAAGCATGGAGAATGATGGGAGACGTTGAGGGCACTTTACAAAACAAAAACATCGGCTTTCACTCTCATTGTAGGATTGGTAGGATTCCAGCTTGGATTGATGGATTCTGGCTTTAGGCTCTGGGAGTCCAGATGAGTTTCCTGTTTGGGAGAATTTTTTGACAGGGAAGTCATGATGAATTTTGAGGAACTGAGCCAGGAATATGAGGTATGTGGGAGGGACCTCTTTTGTCACTTTCAGCTGCAGGACTTTATCCAGAAAAAATACTATATTAATGGTTCATCTCTGTAAGTCAGATATGGAGATGAGAGTGCTTCAGAGTATGGGCACTCTCTCGTTCAGCACCTTCTGTCATTTATTCGGAGGTAGCCTCGAAGGACATTGACCCTGTTACACCAGAACAGGAAGAGACTATTCAGTCCCTGGAGCCTGATATACAGTTACGGGAGGAGGCCAGTCAGCTCCTCGAGTCGATAACATTGGGCCCAGTGTAGGCCATGCAGCACAGTACCCTGTTATGCAGCAATAGGATCAGTCTATTCAGCCTCCTCAAGTCTGTAACATAGAAACTGGAAGACGTCACATAGAGACTGGAGATTGGTGCACTGGGATGGAGGAATATGAGAAGGTTTTTTCAGCCCCTCAAACTGTTACACAGCAACAGGAAGATTGCATACGCCCTCACGACTCTTACGCATCAACAGGAGGAGGACAGGCAGACCATCGAGATGGTGATGTGGAACACCAGAAAGACATCAGCCCATCGATTTTGTGTACAAGGAAGAGAATGATGCCTTGACATGCCTCTGGGTGGGTTGCGCTTCGGCGGGTCGGTGTGGACTTGTGGGCCGAAGGGCCTGTTTCCACACTGTAATCTAATCTAGATGCCTGCTCTTTTACAATTATACTCGAGAGGTTTCCACGTGTTACTAACTACACAATCATCTGAGAGGGACAAGCACAGGGGCTCAGTGGACACGCACAGACCAAGGTTCAAAGACATGTCTAATGCTGCTGGAACCCCCGTCCAACATGGAGTACCACATGGGACACACCAGGAAGTGAACAGAAGCCTGACACACACCATTTCATTTTTTCTGAGCTTCACAATGCCAGCTCTCAATACACTAGGGAGCCAAATGGGACCCACAGGCGGGATGTACATGAAAGCACGAGGCAAACATTTTGCACATTGTTTCTGAGCTTCATAATGATTTCCCCGAGATATGAACACCAACGGCCAGGATGATTTCCCCGAGATATGAACACCAACGGCCAGGTTAAGGTATAGAAGGACGGATATTCATATTATAATTTGATGATTACTTGATCGACAAGTTCAGTAAACGTGGTTCTTATCAGACAAATGGGATTAACTAGATGAGTAGTACTTTCGTAGGTCCAATAACAAAAGTAAGAATATAAGTAAATCTGCTGACAAATCAGCTGAAATCCACGTCACAGAATCAGGCACCATATTCCAGATGATATATCTGTGCAGCATGTAGCAGTGTTCAGACCAGGCTAGTGTACTGCTCAGGACAACCCAGCAATCTGTGCAGACCACAGCAGCCCATAAACTGCCTCTCAGCACTGGGAGCTACGCAGTGAACAGCAGTAAATTGATGAGTAAACCAGGAGCAGGTAACCTCCCAGCATGTAGAGCAGTGTACTCCACCCCAGGGAATTGATCTGTAACCCAGGAGCTTTTATCCTCCCAGCATGTAGAGCAGTGTACCCCAGCCCAGTGCATTGAACTGTAAACCAGGAGCAGTTACCATCCCAGCATATAGAGCTGTGTACACTGGCCCAGTGCATTGTTCTGTAACACTGTGTTAGATCGCTGCCCAGTGTGGGGAAACCTGCAGCCCATGCTGGAAGTGACAGGATGTGCAGGTCTTATCATTTACAGCTCCATATCTCCATTTTGTCAATAGCTGTAGGATATCTCAAGAGGAAGATGACTTAAGGTTAAGTAGGCAAGGATCAGACAGGGCTCTACAGGGTTAAAAGGTAGTCAGGAAGGAAGTAAAGAATAATCTCAGGAGAGCAAGAAGCGGGCATGAAAAAGACTTGGTGAGTAGGATTAAGGTAAAACTTAAGACGTTCTACACTTGTGTGAGGAACAAGATGATGATCTGAGTGAGGGATGAACATTTCCCATCAGCCACCAAATTCTGTCTTCTTTTCAGCAGGTCAATTACTGATCCAAACGGCTATATATTCCACAATCCCATTCCTCCACATTTTGTACAATAGCCTACTGTGGGGAACCTTATCGAACGCCTTGCTGAAATCCATATACACCACGTCAAATGGTTTACTCTCATCTACCTGTTTGCTCACCTTCTCAAAGAACTTAATAAGCTTTGTGAGGCACGACTACCCTTCACAAAACCGTGCTGACTATCCCTAAAAGAATTATTATTTTCTAGATGATTATAAATCCTCTCTCTTATAATGTTTTCCAACACTTTACCAACAACTGGAGTAAGGCTCAGTGATCTATAATTACCAGGGTTGTCTCTACTCCCCTTCTTGAACAGGGGAACCACATTTGCTAACCTCCAGTCTTCTGGCACTATTCCTGTAGACAATAACGATTTAAAGATCAATGCCAAAGGCTTGGAAAACTCCTCCCTGGCTTTCCAGAGGAGCCTAGGATAAATCCATTCTGGCCCAAGGGACGTATCTATTTTCCCATGCTGCAGGGTTTCTAATACCTCTTCCTTGTGAAACCTCAATCCCACCTAGTCTCGTAGCCTGTATCTCAGTCATCCCCCCGAAAGCATTGTCGTTTTCAAGAGTGAATACTGCTGGAAATATTCATTTAATGCTTCCCCTATCTCCTCTGACTCCACACACAACTTCCCACTACTATGCTTGATTGGCCCTAAACTTACTCTCGTTATTCTTTTATTCCTTAAATACCTTTAGAAAGCCTTTGGGTTTAACCTGATCTTATCCGCCAACAACTTCTCATGTCTCCTCCTGGCTGTTCTGAGCTCTCTCTTTTTGTCTTTCCTGGCTACCTAGTAACCCTAAAGCGCCCCAACTGAGCTTTCACATCTCATCCTAACATAAGCCGCCTTCTTCCTCTTGACGAGAGATTCCACTTCTTTCATAAACTACGACTCCCGCGCTCTACAGCTTGCTCCCTGCCTGACAGGTACATACTTATCTAGGACACGCAGTAGCTTTTTCTTGAATAGGCTACACATTTCTAAAGTGCCCATCCCCTGCAGTTTCCTTCCCCATCATATGCTTCCTAAATCTTGCCTAATGACATCGTTATTGCGTTTTCCCCAGCTGTAACTCTTCCCCAGTGGTACACACCTACCCCTTTCTATCACTAAAGTAAACATAACAGAATTGTGATCGCTATCAAAAAAGTGCTCACCTATTTCCAAGTTTAATACCTGACCTAATTACACTGTATCAAATCTAATGTGGCTTCGCC
>NW_025204103.1:0-1281 GCF_004010195.1 Chiloscyllium plagiosum
TTTGAGGGAAGAACCGGAGCTGAAGTGATTGCGAACAGAGCTGTAAGAACAAATGATGTGGTTCGGTCAGGGAGATATGAACAAGATGTTCCAACCATCTGTCAGAAAATGATACAAATTTAAGATTTCATGCAAAATTGACCGGGAAGATGTGATGGTGAAATTATGAACAGTGCATGGTAATGCGTTAGATGTCAACACTTTATCTGAAAGACCAATAATGTCCAGTATCTGATGAATCCACCGATTGCGTCAAATTCATCTTTAATGTTTGTCCAGAGATTCCTGTCCGTGAAGCCATTTCAAATATTCTGGAAAAGAAGTTTAGGGCAGACACTCTCTGTGAAGGTTTGAACTCAGACAATTTATTCGTTTTGCTTGAATTTTCTGTGTGCATGTGCGCCTTTCAAAACCCCGGCGAAAGAAATTTCAATAACCTATCGTTATCAGTCCAAGATAGCAAAAAGGAATATCAGAGTGTAAATGATAACATTATTTCTATGTCCATCAACGTTGCCATTCCAACGGAATTTCTCCAGAATATTATATTTAACCTTCGACAATTATAATGGTACTTTACCTCTGGCCCAGGATACACGTGTGGCCCCTGCTGTACGCTGCTGATCAATTTGATTGGCAGCCTATCGATTCAATGGTGACATTGAAAAAGCACCGTGAACAATTGCCCTGGGTCTTAATGTGACTCACCAGAGCAAAAAAAATTGAGAAATAGTCGGCAGGTTAACTCATGAGATAATCGGATCTGAAAGACAGAATCTGCTTCCTTTTCTTTCCATGTCTGCTGACGCACTGCCTCTTCAATTAAAACACGAGCTGTGAAAGGTTAATGCAACTTCATGCACAACTCGGCTCCTTTCTGAATAAATTGCAGCACACTCAGCCCAGTCCTACCAAATAATGCTTCTGATAAAGTTGACATACACACATGACCCTCCACCACTGTCACCCACACATTTAATTGCCTCCGATAAAGATGGTTGGCAGAGGAGCCTGGAGCCGTCATCTCATTTAGTGCAAACAGGAGCCTTGCACAAGAATGTCATGAAGTCTTCCCATATACCAGCTGGATCTACTGCACTAAGGACAAAAAGAACAAAGAAAATTTCAGCAAAGGAACCGGCCTTCTCGCCCTCTAGCTGATCCAAATGTACATATGACGCCTATTTTCTGGGCGTCTGCATCCCTTTACTCCCTGCTGAATCATGTATCTGTCAAGATACATCTGAAACGCAACTATCGTGTCCGACGCTACAACCTCTA
>NW_025204103.1:4402-9070 GCF_004010195.1 Chiloscyllium plagiosum
GGGGAGATGTTAGGGGTGGGTTCTTTACCCAGAGAGTGGTTGGGGGCATGGAATGCGCTGCCTGTGGGAGTGGTAGAGTCAGAATCTTTGGTGACCTTTAAGCGGCAATTGGATAGGTACATGGATGGGTGCTGAAGCTAGGACAAATGTTCGGCACAACATCGTGGGCCGAAGGGCCTGTTCTGTGCTGTATTGTTCTATGTTCTATGTTCTGGTCAAGCAGCTATATCTCAACTCAAAGTCCATCATGTTCCTCTCCCCGGTGAATATCAAAACAATGTACTCAAGAAGAGTCTCACCTATTTTCCAGGGCTCAGCGGATATATTTCCTCCTGTGCTCTTAAGTGGGCCAATTGTTTCTCCAGTCATACTCTTGCTCCCAGAATATAGATAAAAGGCTTTTGGATTTTCCTTAAATGCGTTCCCGAACGATATCTCATCACACCATTCAGCCCCCTTAATTCCTTCTTAATCTATGGTCCTATATTTCCGCTGTTCTTACAAAGCTCTGTCTGTCTTCAGTCGCTGAGACCGTTCGTATGCTTCCTTTTTCGTCTTAAATAGTCTCACAATTTTAGCTGTCATCCATGGTTCCTTAATCTTGCCATTTGTAACCCTCATTTTTACAGGAACATGTCTCTCCTACATTCTAATTACCCTTTCCTTCAACGCCTCCCATATATCAAATGTGAATTTACCTTCAGAGAGCTGCTCCCAAACTAAATTCCCGATCGCATGTCGAATTTTGGGATCATTGGCCTTCCCCCAATTTAGTACTCTTCCTTTACGAAAACTCTTGTCTTTGTCCATGAGTATTGTAATACTTATAGAATCGTGTTCACTATTTCCAAATTATCATCGACTGAAAAGTCAACCACCTGACCAGGCTCATTCCTCAATACCAGGTCCGGTATGCCCCCTTCCTGTGTTGGACTATTTACATGTTTCTCTGTAAAAATCTTCTTCGATGCTCCTTACCTACTGTGCTCCCCAGCTAAACCTCTTGGACTAAATGAATCCAAGTCAATATTGGAAAAATTAAAATCTCCGATCACCACCACCCTATTGCTCCTACATCTTCCCATAATCTGTTTTCATATTTGAACCTCTAAGTCACGTTTGCTGTTGCAAGGACTCGAGCACATCCCCAACATTATAACCGCACTCTTCCTATTTCTGAGCTCTGACCATATTGCCTCACTTTCCGAGGCGGCAATCGTGTTTTTTTTCATCAACCAAATTCCAATAATAACATCATACTGCCAGAAACTAATCCATGTCCTAAATTTAAATGCTTTACCTACTGCACTTGTTGCATTAAAACAAATGGACTTCAGACCACCAGGTTCTTTGCATACATCATCTTCTCCCTGCCTCCTATTCCACTTAATACGCTGACTCCATTATCTCCTTTTCAGACTAAAATTACTATGCCGTTACACTCCACGAACCTCCTCATTTGGTTCCCATCCCCCAACGACGTTAGCAAAAGCACCCCCAAGGACATTGGTACCAGTCCGGTTTGGTGTAAATCATTCAAATTGTAAACTTCCCAACTCCAACGGAGCAGTTTCCGATGTCGGAAAAATATGAAGCCCTCCCCCCTCACTTCCTCTGCCTTCCCTCAAAACACGCATCCGACCTGCCTATTCATTCATTTCTACTCGGGTCAATTAATGGCACTGTTCGAAATCCTGTGTTTACTTCCTTTGAAATCATAATTTTTGTGAACTTGGCCTATTTCCGAATGTTTGCTTCCAGGGCATTAGCCCAGTTTTTACCAATATCATTGGTACTTACATGCAGCACGACAACTGGCTCTTCACCACCCTCCCCTTCAGAATGTTCTGCAGCCAAGGTAAGATATTGTGACCCATGCATGTGGAGGCAATATATCATCTGGGACTCTCTTTTTCGACCACAGAACTATCTATTCACCTTCCAACCAAACCACAGTCACTAGAGTCCATCCACTCTCTTTCGCGCCTTTCTGGACAGTAGAACCAGCAACTTTGCGTCGAAACTGGCACCTGCTACCTTCCCCTGGTGAGCCATCTTCCCCTGTAGTGTCGTAAACGATATGACTGTTTTGGAGAGAAACGACCGCAGGGGATATCTGCACTCCCTTTCTTCTCTTTCTCTGCCTTACGGCCGCCCATTCCCCGGCTCCCTCAGCAATTCTAATCTGTGGTGTGACCAGTTCATTTAATGTTCTATCCACGAAACCACGAATGCTCCAAAGTGAGTCCATCTTCAGCTCCAGAGCCATGATGCAGCCGAACAAGAGGTCCAGCTAGGCACACCTGCTGCTTGTGAAGTTGTCAGCCCAGCTGTGTCCCTGAGCTCCCATACTGAGCACGGGTCTGTGGTCTCCTGCAATTTTTAATCGTAAGTTTAATTTAGTCTTAACTTAGATAAACAAAACAAAAGGAAAGAAACGTTTTTTTTCACCAATCATACGATTTTAACAAAGAAATTGAAAAAATACATTGCCATATCAGCACACCACCGACTCCTCTTTTTTTGGTTGTGGGTGGAGGACAGATGGGAGGCACTACATGTCCAGTGTCTCGGGTTCAGCTGCTGCCCAAATCTTTTTATCCACCCACCTTCCGAGAGTGCAATTCAACTACTCCCACTCAGCACCTCGCTCTCACCGCCGTGTCCGCTGTTGCAAATGAAGGCTGCTGGGACCAGAGGTGAAGCCTTTATAGTTTGGGAAATTTATCATTCCGTCAGCCCCCGATCCTCACTCGCTTTCGCTCCTCTGGAAAAATGAAGTCCGCTGACTTTCACGTTAAGGCAATTTTGGTGAGTATCTTTACCTACTCGGCAGCCCCCGGCCCTTTCTTTCTCTTGCTCTTCTGGAAAAATAAGACCTATGATGCACTTCATTTTTACAATTTGCCGAGTCAAAAAGACCCCTCTGTCCACGTTCGTCACTCACTTCGCACACATTCCATTTCACATTCCACATTGAATTCGTGAATAGCACCGTATAATGTGGATTGTGGACGTTCAGAATCGGACTGTTTGCTGGGTATGTTAGCCGCCATATATCTATTTACTTACCTACGAATTTTTTGTTTTATCTGATGTTTCTCTTCAGGTGCTGCCTTGCGAGGCACTGGTGGTTTCTTGGTATTATCACTAAGTATTAACCTAAACACGTAGGCAATCTATAGGAAGTTACGTTCGAGTCCGATTGCAACAGAGTGTGCCATTTCAATTCATTAGCAGTCAATATTGATGTTCGGGTAAATGCATCTGACTAACTAATGTTCTTTCGGGCAGGGAATTTGTCAACTTTACATGTATATGACGATTCCAGGTTTACCGGAATGTGGTTGACTCTGGGTATTTACAGCATGGACAATAAATGCTGGCCTAGCTAGCACTATCCACATTCTGTAAGTGATCACATTTTTAAAACCCTCTGTCAAAGCATTTTCTCGTCCTGAGAAAGCCCAGTGCACATTAGAGTGTCTTGCGTCGCCAAAGCGCCATGAGAGGAAGAGCAAGAATTTGGTGGATCCTTACTTCGATAATCTGCACTCTCTGATGCTGTTTACCCTCCTTCAGACATTACAGTTCGAATATATTCTATTCTTGCATAAGTTTAAAATGGCAGAAACATTCCTCTTGTTTCTCATTGTCTCCAGTTAACACTCTCATAAAAAGGTGCTATAAAAATATGCTTAAAACATCCACATTTATATTTAATTCAGAATTGTTAAGTAGAACGCACAAAATGTCTTCAGGATACATTCAGTCGACAATACAAAGCAAACCCAGGCATGGCGTAGCAGTTCTAGTCGTTATTTTACTTTTGGAACGACGATGATCTGCTGCAACATGCGTTTTACTTGCTGGCAGTTACCTCTTCGATGCTGACATGGGCGTGAACCATGTCTGCCAGATGTCCCGCAATGCTACCCTTGCTCCATTTCATCACGTTTGAGCCATTCCAGCGGTCCATTTGTCATCACTTTCCTTACCAGCAGGTTCAATTCTCAAAGAATCGCTTCACGTTAATCTGCTGCAAGAAAAAGAAGTCCCTTCCCATCAAGAGTCTAAAGGGGCATGTTCCACACAACACCTGATCCATGCCTTTAATATTCCCATATCTCATTTGTATCTTTTTAAAATATCAATATGAATCTCTTCATCAGCTTATTTTATATGTTGTTTTACAAAATCTAAACATTTCTTATATTCATCTTCGTTTTCTCACTGTCCAAGGCTACAAGAATCCCTGGTGTTGTTTTATTTGTACCTTAGAATAATCCAGTTTACTTTAGAATAAGCTAATTTACTTTATTTCATACTCACAATGCAGTCTCCACTTTACCGGGGAGGCAAGAACAGATTGTGTGATGCTTTTGCAGAACACAGCTACTTAATCGCACGCAGCAACGGCAGCTTTGTTTTCTCTCCTTCACGTGGCTGAGCATTTCCCAGATTTTTTTTTTAAATTTCAAATTAACACGTCTTGTAGTGTTTGATGTTTATTCAGTAGATGTCACATACGAAAATGTAGAAAAGGGAATGCCAGATTACCTGCTGTGATTCTGTTAGACACGGTTAAAATATTTGAAAGTGAAAATGCAGGAAGAAGCAAAATGAAACCCATCTAACCGAACGAACTTGACTTCGATAAATTAAACA
>NW_025204104.1:0-3850 GCF_004010195.1 Chiloscyllium plagiosum
GCAGCTGGGATCCAGGAATTACCTGGAGGTATAGAGGGAATAGAGGGGTTTACAAAAAAAAGAAATCAGGAGGGACAAAAGAGGGTATGAGATAGCATTGCCTGAGAAGACAAGAGTGGATATAAAGAAGTAATTTTTAAGTATATTGAGAAAAATGAGTCATTATAGTTAAGATTTGACCCCTCAAGGCCCAATTTGGACAAATACGTATAGAACCACAGTAGATGGGCAAGGTTCTCAATGAATAGTTCTCATGTGTGCTAACCGTGGAGAATATCATGGAGACTTGGGAGGGTAGGGAAGCTAGTGGTGATATCTTGAGAGCATTCCATATCACAGTAGAGGAGCTCTTGAATGTATTCGAATGTATGAAGGAGGTTACATTTCCTGATCTTGACCATATGTATCTAAGAGATGCAAGAGGCTACGGAAGAACTTACCAGGACCCTGGCTGATATTTTTGCAAACTTGTTAGCTACAGATGAAGTCCCATAAACTGGAGGATAACGAATGTTGAACCCTTATTCAAGAAGGGAACCAAAGAAAAAAACCCGGAAACTATCGACCAGTAAGCCTTCCATCTGTGGTGGTACTTTATTTGAGAGGATTCCGAGGGATAAGATGCATGTGCATTTGTAAAGACAGTTTTTGATTACGAATAGTATTTTTTTAATAACCACTATTAATAATTGTTGTTAAACTAGAAAGATTGCATGGCTTTGTGAGTGGAATATCATGCCTCACAAGTTAGTTTGAGGTCCTTACTGAAGGAAGGATGTTAAGGGCAGGGCGGTAGATATAGTCTATATGGATCTTAGACGAAAGTGAAGACTGCAGCGGCTGGAGATCAGAGAGGAGACCGTGGCATTGGAAAAGCACAGCAGGTCAGTCATTATCGAGAAGCAGGGGAATCAACGTTTCGGGCATAAGCCCTTCATCAGGAATGAGGCTAGTGTGCCGGGGTAATGTGGTGGAGCAAGGAAATGAAGAAACTTCTGAAATTCATATTTTTCCCGTGTGCAGTAAATTGAAATGTCCTGGCGAAAATTGATGTACAGATAATGTTGGTATTTAAATCCATTGTTCCCTGAAGATGGCAACGCAGATCAGTAGAGTTGTTAAAAAAGCACACGGCGTACTTTTCTCCATTGGACAGAATATTGAGTACAAACGTTGGCAGGTCATGTCACAGTTGCATAAAACTTTGGTAAGGCCACATTTGGAGTACTGCATACAGTTTTGTTCACCACGTCCCCAAAAGGATGTCCTTCGTTTGTAGAGATTGCAGAGGAGATTTACAGGATGTTGCCTGGTATGAAGGGTGTAAGTTATGAAGAGAGGTTGAGTACGTTAGGATTATTTTCATTGCAAAGACGGAGGTTGAGCGGGAGCCGATAGAGACCTACAAAATAATGAGATGTGCAGACAGAGTGGAGAGCAAGAATTATATTTTTTCCCAGAATGGAGGACTCATTTACTAGCCTCACGATTTCCAAGTGAGATGGGAAAAGGTTAGCGGTGACATACGTGGAAAGTTATTTATGCGGAGGGTGGTTCGTGCCTGAAATGTGATGCCAGGGCACGTGGTAAAGGGGTCAACGTAGCATTATTTAATATGTATCTGGTAGATGCATGATTGGGCAGGGAGCAGAGGAATAAAGATCCTCAGAAAATAGGCTGCACGTTTTGATAGTGGATCTGCATGGGCGCAGGCTTGGAGGGCCGAAAGGCCTGTACCTGTGCTGTAAGTTTCTTGGGTCATTGTTCTTATAAATGTGTTGCTTTCGAAGATGGAAGAAATCTGCCTGACGTGTTCATATCACTGTTCCTGACACAGTCTGAGGACCATATCATTGGCCATATCATCAGCCGAGTGTTCTTCCTTTTTTTTCGTGAGCAGTGGAGGGTAGGACTGGAAAAGGGAATAGTGACCCAAAGACACAGGAAATTTCAGACTCAGTCAGCCGAATATCAGTGCAGCGTAGGTCGTTGGGGGGATTCTAAGGGATAGGATTTAGATACATTTAGAAAGACAAGGACTGATTGTGGATATTCAACGTGATTTTGTGCGATGTAAATCATTTCTTATTAAGGTGATTGAAGTTTTTGAAGGGATGACAAAGAAGAAGGCATTATGGCTTACATTGTTTACGTAGAATTAAGCAAATCGTTTAAACGTGTTCCACATCATAAACGGATTACTAAGGTTAGGTGACATACATTCCAGGGAAAGGTCACCATTTGGATACATAATTGGCTTGAAGGTAAAGGATTGTTTTCTAGAGTGGAGACATGTGGCTAGCGGTATGCTGAAAGAATCAGTGATGAGCTCACTGTTTTTCGTTATGTACTTAAACGAGATGGATGTGAATATCGGAGGAATGCTTGGTAAGTTTACAGATAACATCAAGAAGTGGTGTAATGATAAGGGAAAAAGATTATGTCAGAGAATAACAACACTCTTGACCAGCAAAGAGCCAAGGACAGGCAGATGATGTTTAATGCAGATATTTGCGAGGTTTTGCATTTTAATCAGTTAAAACAGTGTAGTGCCCTGGAAAGAGCAGCTGAACAGAGAGGCATTAGGTTGCGCGATCAACCACAGATACCCAGGGTGCAGGTGCATAGTTGCTTGAATGTGGAGTCACAGGTAAACAGGCTTGTGAAGAACGTGGTTGTCACGCTTGCCTGAATCGGTCAGAACCTTGAATATTTGGCTGTGGGTGGTATGTTGCACTTGTACAAGACTTTTGGAGGCCACTTGAAGAGTACTGTGTACAATTCAGTTGGTTCCGCTAAATGATAGATGTTGTTAAGCTTGAGAGGGCACGGAAAAGCTTTACAACTCCGCTAACCGACGTGTCATTAGCAAACGTACCGACCCTTCCACTTCCTCATACAAGACATCTGTTAAAATCACAAAGAGCAGAGATCCAATAAGCGATCCCTGCGGGACACCACTGGTCACTTTCAGTGACCTAGCTCCTCTAACTCTCTTTATAAGAGAATTCACAACATTCATACACACTTTGAAGAAAATATTCGGTGCTTCGACACCATGACCTATTGAAATGATAAAAAGAGGTGACACAGGGGATCAGGTAAGAGAATCGAACTGAACTCAAGGCAGTATTTGACAGAGGATGACGTCAAGCAGCCTGAGCAAAATCGCACTTAATGAGAATTGATTGTGACCTCTCCACTTTCAGGAGTCATTCATAGCTCAAGGGAAGATCTTAACCATCGGTGGGCATCAATATCCCAGCCATGGGACATCACTGCAGGAGATCCTCAGGGTAGCTTCCTCAGGCCAGTCATCTCCAGTCTCTCTTGATAGATTCCCCAGAGTGTGGAAGGGGGCCATTCAGTTCATTGAGTCCACACTGAGTAGAAGTGGATAAATTAAGTGAAGTTAATAACATGTTCAGAACAATTTGACCCCTCTCAGTTCTTAACAAAGCCTGCGTCCATGTGCAACAAAACATGAACATTGAAGATGGTGCTAATATGTAGTCTGAGTAACATTCTTGTAACAGTGCTGCTAGTCACTGCACATTTCCACAGTAAACGGAGGAGTTCATTCTGCTCCTCACTCTGGGTTCACAATAAGGTGGGGGAAGTCATTTAAACCATCAAAAGTTTTGGTCAAAACGTAATGTCGCACATTCAGACCCTCATGCCTATTAGGTAGGAAGAGAAGAAATTTGCTCACTCACACACATCACTTTCAAGGGAACAGAAAGGGGCCATTTCACACCTAGAGTCACTTATAAAGAGACAGGAAGAGGTCATTAAGGCTCTCAAGATACTAACGCAGGAACGGAAAGGTGCCAGAGATGCTTCAACATCA
>NW_025204104.1:4855-9071 GCF_004010195.1 Chiloscyllium plagiosum
CTTTTCAACAACAGCAGTTCCCAACTTCTAATCTTTTAATAAATATAAATGTGAATGTTGATATTTTTTGTTCACGTCCGAATCATTTTTATATCTTGCGCACAGCTATTGCACAAACATTTATCCTTCTGATACCCAACAAGACTTCACTCAAGAGAAATACACTATCCACTTCATTCTCTCCATTATCGAGTTTTTAATCCATATGGTTTATATTTCACTCCTATCGAGGAATGGACTCTAACATTCTCCACTCACCTGAAGTCAAATATGACAAACGTATGCTGAAAATTCAAATACTGTACTCCCACTGTTTTGTCGTTGTCAAAACAGACAATCTTCATGAGAGAGAAAGATTTCATGTTGTCAGGTGTATGCAGATTTTCACGAATATAGAAGATCTTTTAAACAAATAGTTTTAAGCTAAGAAATAACTTTGAGTGTTGTAATTGACCACAAAAGCAGGAGGGGCATTTCGCAATAAGCTCATAGTTTGTAGATCCGCCTTCTGGACTATCAAAATAGTAAAGGATGATCTCAGAATTCAGAAAATTAGCAAAGAGGAATTGGATAAAATAACAGGAAGGCTGTAGTGAACAAGGACAAACAAAAAAGACAGATTTAAAAGGAAAACAAGTGAGGCAATTCATAAGTATGATTGGCTTCGGCTTGGGTGCAGAGAATAACCAAATAAGGGAATAGAATGAAATAGACACTTATGATTGGTTTATTGCTTCATGTCAAGTGTCGAGGGACCTCTCAGAAAAGTATAAAAAGACTCTGTATTTTACTGTCGGGTGTGACTCTCCTCGTAGAGCTGCCCATCTTAAAAGATATTTGAATAAATGAACTGCTTCGAATCTCTTTGACTCGGACTGAAAATTATTGATTTATTGGGTTCGTTTATTACAACTGGGCGCTCGTCTGGGATGAACTTCAGCTCCTGAAAAGGCCCCCACCGTCGATAACTGAGAAGGCGCGCCCCGTTCCTTTGGAATTGTCTCGTGTTTTTCAGCGGTGGGTGGCTTGAGGGATTGCCTGAATTGAATCCTTTAAGAGTCGTTCCGAACCAGTTGGGAGTAAGTGTGTGTTTCTTGCGTTGGACTCAAGGGGACATTGGGTGGGAACAAAAGGGGAAGGCACAACCGGAAGACATCTAAGAGCCCGGTAACTCTGTGCACAGACCATGGTAAGAAAACTGATTTTTAAGTACTGCCTTAGTGGCTGAGGCTTGTGTTTTAGTAGTTATGAGGGACTAACGAAAGTGACCTGGGGGTACGGGAGTACCAAACTACTACCTCGAGTTAGACTCGAGGTTTCTGGCTCATAGGGGTGGGGCCCCTAACTCGATTGCCATTTTGCGATTTACAAGGACACTAGAAATACCTGACAGGGGTCAGGCTAACCCCAGAAAAGTGCCCTACCTTGATTTGGACTCAAGGACTTTCTGGGGTAAGAATCCTTAGATTCTGTAGGGATTGGATCCCTATTGGAAGAGGTGATTGAGGCCACTGGGTGGTGGACCAGGGTGAAATGGGTTGTGCAACAATTACTCAAGGAAAATCCTCCAGTGAGAAGGGAGGCGTCCCTGGCAACATCCCTCAAGAAAGTCCATTGGGTAGGATGATGGGAAATGAACACACACACACGACAAAAATATAGAAAAAAGATGATTAAGTGTTGTTGTTTTGTATGGATTGACGAACCTATTCTTCGTTCGGCCGTCTTCTAGCCAAAGTACGGGTCGGACGAAGACTGGGTTTGTCAATATTTAAATTTATATGTTAACGAAAAAGAACCCTTCAGTCAGGAAGAGCCGGATTATGCCTCCTGTTGGAAGGTTGAATCTAAAATACGGACGTGCACTGTAATAATAGATGAAAAGAAAATCCTTAGTGCACCATTTCTATCTCCATGGAAGGTATTAGATAATTTACCCCCGCCATATGGAACAGCCCGTGGCGGTTTCTCGTACGAGTCAGGGGCAGGCAGCGGGAAGGGGCAGGGGGATGAAGGTCCCACCACGTCTGAGACAGAACAGGAAATAGAAAAAAGTCAGGTCCCGAATGTAAAACGCACCAGAAGCCAAATGCTAAGATTCGAAAAAAGTGAAGGGGAGGCGGAAGAAATGTTGGCCCAAAACATGTTTCCATTAAGAAAGGGCCAGATCGGGAAAAGAGAAATTGGATTTGTTAATGCCCCTTTAACTAGTGGGGAAGTAAGGTTCTTTAAAAAAGAAATGAAAATACTTATAGAAGACCCGGTAGGTTTGTCAGAACAGATTGATCAATTCTTGGGTCCGCCATTATATACTTGGACAGAATTGATGTCCATAATGCATATTTTATTTAGTGGAGAAGAAAGAGGGTTGACAAGGAAAGCAGCATGTTGGGTCTGGGACAGGGAATACCCCATGGGAACTGAAGGGGCAGGTCAGGCAGATGATAAGTTCCCCTTAAGAGACCCCAATTGGGATCATCAAAAACAAGAAGATAGGTAAAAGATGAAAGTTATGAAAAAATTATTAATAAGGGCAATTGGAGAAGCCGCCCCGAAATCGCAGAATTTAGCGAAGGCATTTGAGCTACGTCAAGGAAAGGAAGAGAGTCCCTCGGAGTTTTTACAAAGACTGAAGGACTCTATGCGCAAATATTCTGGGATGGATTTAGAGGGTCCAGTAGGGGAAGGATTGTTGAAAATATACTTTGTGGCTAAGTTTTGGACAGTTATTCAGAAGAAAATAGAGAAAATAGAAGGATGAAGTGAGAAACCATTAGATGAATTGCTGAGGGAAGCTCAGAGAGTATTTGTAAGGAGAGAGGACGAAAAGCTGAAACAAAAGGCAAAAATAGTGGTAAACCACGGTTGATGAGATAATAAAGAGAAAGACAAAACTAAAAGGAGAAAGAAACCGGAATGGTCGGGGAGGAGATGTTAAGCGGTCTGGTGGACAGGAACAAGGATCAAAGTGGAAATCCCCACAGGCGGGATGATATTACTGTGGTAAGACAGGTCACTTTAAGAGAGAGTGTCCAGATCTGAAAAAGGAAGCAAAGGCAATATCATTTATGTACCTTGATGAAAAATAGGGGTATCAGGAGTTCCTGCCCCCGGGGACCCACCAGGAGTCCTTGATAAATTTAAAGGTGGGACTTTATAACGAGGACGTAGTTTTCCTCGTCGATACGGGAGGTAGTAAGATCATCCTTAAATTTTAAATCCAAGGGAGCGAGAACAAAAGAGTTAATTGGATTATGGCGACAGTTTTGTGATGAGAGGCACGAAGAACCAGTTTTGCGCTCATGACAAGATACTATCACCAAATTGGGATTGAATTAACTGCAAATTGTGCTATGAAATCTGTTGAGGCTCTTAAAAATGAATGTGCTCGAGCAAAACAATTACAGAAATAGAATGAGAAGTCACAAGTGACTGGTAACCAAACAGAACTGCACAATTACAGTTTTAAAAATGTTTTAGTCACTTGGTGCGTTTCCACCCTGAATTACAGAAAATGATTTTTATATTTATATAATATATAATTAATAATTAATATTTATGATAAATCGATTGTGCTACCCTGAACCAATATTAATTAACAGGACCCCTTCACACATTCTCAGTGAGCTGCCATATTGATTCATGGTTAATTTAAAACATGACTGCATTAATTTATTGTTAATTAAAGAATGGAAAGCTACAATACTAGCTGATGAGATAACTAAAGAAGCAGCCCTGAATCCACAGGAAGCGGTGGTTTATTCCCTAATACTTACTGTCCCAGGTCCTTTGGAAGTTCCTGTCTCTGGCCACTGCCAATCCCAGAAACTAAAGATTTGTTCTTCAAGAAGCATATGCTGGGCTTGCCCTCCTCTTTGTTTTCCCTCAGGAAACATGGTTTAATGGCACAGACACCGCCCCTTGAATTCGCTGTGCATCCGCTCAGACCGGGAGATTGGGTCTTCGTAAAATCATGGACAGAGATTAAATTGCAACCAAACTAGGAAGGGCTGTAGCAGGCTCTCTTGAACACTGAAACAGCGATAAGGACGGCGAAGCAAGGCTGGACTCACTGAACTCTGATCAAAGGAGCAGTGGAATCTCCAGTTGAGGACGAAGTCTGGAGCGCCGAATCAACGCAAGAACTGCTGAAACTCAGACGAAAGAGACTTTGAGTAACTTTTTGCACAGTGCTGACGCGAGCGCGTGATTATTT
>NW_025204105.1:0-2875 GCF_004010195.1 Chiloscyllium plagiosum
GGGAGTGCTAGTCAAGGATTCTCTAAAGGTTGACTTGTTGGTTGAGTCTGTGGTTAAGAAAGCAGATGTAATGTTGTAATTTATCTCAAGAGGGTTGGAATATAAAAGCAGCGATGTACTGCTGAGAATTTATAAAACTCTGATTAGGCCCCATTTAGAATACTGTGTCCAGTTTTGGGCCCCACACCTCAGGAAGGACATACTGGCACTGGAGCATGTCCAGCGGAGATTCACACAGATTATCCCTGGAACGGTAGGCCTAACATACGATGAATGGCTGAGATTCTGGGATTGTATTAATTAGAGTTTAGAAAGTTGAAGCGAGATCTGATAGAAACTCACAAGATAATGCATGGCTTCGAAGGGGCGGACGCTGGGAATTTGTTACTGTCAGGCGGGGAGAGTAGGACCCGTGGGCACAGACTTAGCATTAGAGAGTGTCCATTTAGAACGGAAATAATGTACTATTGCTTGGCATCTGAACCTACCACTTTAGATTCAGGTCAATGTGAAAGATGAACAGAGATGATGGCCTCTATGACTTATCGCTAGATTATTAATTCAGAGACCGATGTTCGATGTCCACCATGGCAGATGGTGGAACTTCAATTCAATCTAAATCAAGATTTCTACACTCTGATGGTGACAATGAACGGTTGATAGTTGTTAGAGAAGAAACCATCTCACTCACAAATATCCTTTAGGGAGTGTAATCTGTCATCCTTTCCTAGTCTTGGTGAACATGTGACTCCAGATCTACAATAGTCTGGTTGATTCTGGGCAATAAGGGAAGGGTGGTAAGTGTTGGTCTAACCAGCGACACCCATAACCTTTCAATTAATAAAAGCACATGGAGCTCCCCGTGCACAGATAACCCACTGCTACATAAGAATGCTCCCTTTTTTGGACCACTCCCTGGGATTTGAATATCCCCACACCGAGTCCATTGTCTCAACTATGAAATTCCCAAAAATGGATCCACTTTTTAAGATAAGGGATCCTAAAACTCACTCAGTGTAGATACCTGGAATCGGGAGCACAAATACATTGGCCATTACTCTGCAGACAACCAAGGCAACAGGTTCTGTCTACAGGTTTTGTGACCATCAAGAGTTGGGAAACTCATTGGACTTTGCAAAGTAAGCTTTGACATGGATTACCCACTGGGATAACTGATGCCCTGTATTCAGCGAAACCCAGCCTTTCACCTTGTGCATTTGTCCTACTCTCTGCCATACAGGACGTTCCCTTGGAGACCAACCAGTCCTTGGATTCAGAGATCTCCCCTTGCAGATGTGGAAATGGTGATTACTTTCAAATGTACCCTCGGAGTGTAAGCTGTGTGAATGTTGCACTCAGTGTTGCATGTGAGCCGCCCTCAGCCAGTTACTTGGAGAGAATTCAATCCCACCCCGAGCGATGGTTTCTGGATGGTGGGGATGGATTGGAGAGGAAGGCAGGGAGGCTATTGTCACAGTAAGCAGAGTGTCTGACATCCTCCTGTGGCCACAACACCTATACGGCTGGAACAGGTCATTTCCTCGTCAATGATTGGCCCAGGTTGTGGATAATAATGCACTCAGTGATGGCAATGTCATAAAACACCAATGGGCGATTGGTAGATTCTCACATTGTGAGATGGTCATTTCCTGGTGTTCATGGGATATGAATGTTACTTGTCAATTATCAGCTCAAGCCAGATGTTATCGCACTCTGTATGGACACAGACCTCTCTGTTATCTCAAGAGTAGTAAATGGTGCTGAACATTGTGTATTCATGGGCAAACCTCACTAATTTTGAAATAATGACGGAGGGACCAGCATTGATGAGGCGCCTGCAGATTTTAATACCAAGGTACAACTGTGAAGAATTCCTGCAGAGAAGTAAAACGGCTGAGATGACTGACCTCCCACAGCCAGAACCATCTTCACCTGTCGTCAGGATGAAACAAAAGAGTCGTCATCTCTTGACTCCAGTTTTTCGAGAGCTTAATATGTGTTCATATTATATATGTTTAAGAGATTAACATTTCTTTTCACCATTAAAACATGACTGTGTAAACAGTTGCAGCTGATTGAGGAACAGATATTCAATCCTCCTGTCAATGCAAGTTATCCGATCCTGAGTTTGGCGTAATATAGAGTTAACATGTTGACACACACACAATACAGTTGGACAGTGCAAGATATTCCCAGTAAAACTTGCAATTGAGTTCATGAATATTCTGCTGTTAGTGCTGAACACTTACTACAATACTGTATTTACAGCGAGTTATGAAAAGCAAGAACTTTGGATCAGAAAATATCATTCCAGCAGTGACCTCAACTCAGTCCAATTCGACAATGACACATCCTCCCAACAACATGAGGCCACAGCAATCAGAGAGTCCCAGCCTGAGCTTCGTCATCCCCATTCAGTACAATTCCTTGATCAATAATACCTTCACTGAGAGGCATTCCTGGACATCTGGATCAGTAGTACACAATATTCTCGGAATGCCATGGTGAGTTACTGATCTCCTGACTTTCGAAAAGCCTGTCCACTACTTACAAGTCACAAATCAGGAGTGTGATGGAATATTCTCTACTTGCCTGGATGAGCTCAGCCTCAACAATTCTCAAGACGCTTCACAACATCCAGGACAATTCAGGCCATATGATTGGCATTGCATCCACAAGCATCCTCCCTCCACCACCGACGCTCAGTAGCTGCAGTGTGCAACATCCAGAAGATGCACTGCAGAAATTCACCAAAGATCCTCAGACAGAAACCTTCCAAACCCACGACCAGTTCCATCTAGAAGGACAAGGGCAACATATATCGGGGAACTCTAAAAGCTTCAGGTTCCACTCCAAACCACTCACCATTCTGACG
>NW_025204105.1:5990-9075 GCF_004010195.1 Chiloscyllium plagiosum
TTCCAAAGTGCATCATCTCACATTTATCAGTGTTAAATTTCATCTGCCACTGATTTACCTGTCTGACCAATCTGTCTGGATCTATCTGTAACGGATGGATATTTCTCTCGCTGCCAACTACTCGGTCAATATTTGAGTGACCTGGCTTTTTTTAAGATTAGATTAGATTAGATTACTTACAGTGTGGAAACAGGCCCTTCGGCCCAACAAGTCCACACTGCCCCGCCGAAGCGCAACCCACCCATACCCCTACATTTACCCCTTACCTAACACTCCGGCAATTTAGCATGGCCAATTCACCTGACCTGCACATTTTTGGACTGTGGGAGGAAACCGGACACGGGGAGAACCATGCAGACACGGGGAGAACGTGCAAACTCCACACAGTCAGTCGCCTGAGGCCCCTTACCTAACACTCCGGCAATTTAGCATGGCCAATTCACCTGACCTGCACATTTTTGGACTGTGGGAGGAAACCGGACACGGGGAGAACCATGCAGACACGGGGAGAACGTGCAAACTCCACACAGTCAGTCGCCTGAGGTGGGAATTGAACCTGGGTCTCTGGCGCTGTGAGGCAGCAGTGCTAACCACTGTGCCACCGTGCCACCCACTGTGCCACCGTGCCACCCACATATTTGTGTAATATGCAAACGTATGTATCATCACCAACCTCCCCTTGTACCTACCCCCACATCACCATACCTACCCTGCACACCCCCAGTGATCCCACGCCTCCCCACACAAACATACACCTTTATCAATGTCATTTGTGATTGTCACAAAGAATGAGTCACCCAGCACTGAAAGCTGTGGAACACCATTGGACACCAGCTCCCAATTACCCAAACAGCCTTCTATCAATACCCTCTGTTTTCACTGACTGAACCAATTTTTGAGCCAAATTGCCAAGTTACTCCGGCCATGTGTTTTTACCTTCATTATCTCCCATGTTGGTCCTGGTCAAAGGCTTTTCTGAACTCCATACAACCTACAGCAATTGGCCTACTCTCATCTACACACCTGGTCACCTCCTCAAAAAGTTCCACCAGATTGATTTGGCATGACCCTGGTCTGACAAAGTGTGTGCTGACTCTCCATGATCAGACTGTGTCTCTTGAAATTGAGATTAATTCCCTCCTTCGAAATTTTCTTGAATAGTTTCTCTAACACTGATATAACACACACTGGTCTGTTATCCCTGGTCTATCTTTCATGCCTTTCCTGAAAAGTTTGATTTGAATTGATTTGATTTGATTTATTTATTGTCATGTGCACCAAATTACAGTTAAAAATCTTTGTTTATGAGCAAAACAGGCAGATCATAGTAAGCAAGGATGTACAGATTAGAACTACTGAGATAGAAGCGCACAGGTAATATTGCACAGCGCGTATGACTCAACAGTGACCCTGCACCGCTGTCTGACCCCGCAGTGACCCTGCACCACCGTGTGACCCAGTAGTGCCTCTGCACAGCCGTGTGATCCAGCAGTCACCCTGCACAGCCGTGTGACCCAGCAGTGCCTCTGCACAGCCGTGCGACCCAGCAGTTACCCTGCTCAGCCATGTGACCCAGCACTGACCCTGCACAGCTATGTGACCGCACAGTGACCCTGCACAGCCGTGTGACCCTGCAGAGACCCTGCATCACTGTGTGACCCAGTAGTGACCCTGTACTGCCGTGTGATCTAGCAGTGACCCTGCACAGCCATGTGATCCAGCACTGACCCTACACAACTGTGTGACCCAGCAGTGAACCTGCACCACCGTGTGACCCTGCAGTGACCCTGCAGTGACCCTGCACAGTTGTGTGTCCCAGCAGTGACGCTGCACAGTTGTGTGTCCCAGCAGTGACCCTGCACAGCCATGTGACCCTGCAATGACCCTGCACAGACGTGTGAGCCTGCAGTGACCCTGCACAGCCGTGTGACCCTGCAAAGCAATGTGACCGTGCAGTGACCCTGCACAGCCTTATGACCCAGCAGTGCCTCTGCACAGCCGTGTGACCCAGCAGTGACCCTGCACAGCCGTGTGACCCTGCAAAGCAATGTGAGCGTGCAGTGACCTTGCACAGCCACGTGACCCAGCAGTGCCTCTGCACAGCCGTATGACCCAGCAGTGACCCTGCACAGCCGTGTGACCACACAGTGATCCTGTACAGCCGTGTGACCAGGCAGTGACCCTGCATCACTGTGTGACCCTGCAGTGACCCTGTCCAGCCGTGTGATCCAGCACTGACACTACACAACTGTGTGAACCAGCAATGAACTTGCACTGCCGTGTGACCCTGCAGTGACCCTGCACAGCCGTGTGACCCAGCGGTGACCCTGCACAGCCGTGTGACCCTGCACAGCCCTGAGACCCTGCACAGTTGTGTGTCCCAGCAGTGACCCTGCACAGTTGTGTGTCCCAGCAGTGACCCTACACAGCTGTGTGTCCCAGCAGTGATCTTGCAAAACCATGTGACCCTGCAGTGACCCTGCACAGCCGTATGACCCCGCAGTGACCCTGCACAGCCATTTGACCCATCACTGACCCTGCACAGCCGTGTGACCCAGCAATGACACTGCACCGCCATGTGATCCTGCACTGACCCTGAACAGCCGTGTGACCCAGCAGTGATCCTGCACCACCATGTGACCCAACAATGACCGTGCACAGCCGTATGACCCAGCAGTGACCCTGCACAGCCGTGTGACCCAGCACTGACCCTGCATCACTGTGTAACCCAGCAGTGACCCTGCACCACTGTGTGACCAACAGTAACCCCGCACAGCCTTGTGACCCAGCAGTGACCTTGCACAGCCCTGTGACCCAACACTGATCCTGCACATCCTTATGACTCTGCAATGACCCTGCACTGAACCTATACTGCCATGTGACTCAGCAGTAACTGCACAGACGTGTGACCCTGCAGTGACCCTGTACAGCCGTGTGACCCTGTAATGACCCTGCACAACCATGTGATCCTTCAATGACCCTGCACTGCTGTCTGACCCAGCACTGATCCTGTACAGCCGTGTGACCCTGCACAGCCGTGTGACCCAGCACTGACCCTGCATCACTGTCTGACCCTGCAGTGACC
>NW_025204106.1:0-1818 GCF_004010195.1 Chiloscyllium plagiosum
TCCAGAGAGACGCAGCAGCACAGGTCAGGGACGCAGTCTGGGACTTTCCAGGACCATTCGGCATGTGTAACTCTCACTACATCAGTATAAATTCCCATTCTGTCTATTTGTCTGTCTCCTGTAGGTGCTCAGGAAGGTCCTGACTCAACAGACTTCACAGCTGCTGGGTGTCTCGTCCATCACCACATTGAAGATGGTTGGTCCGACAGAGAGACCAAGGGCAGGGAGAGCTGGATCCTTCAATAAATCCTGCAGTGAGGTAAGATCACTCACAGTGCACAGAGCAGAGAGCAATGAGAGGGCTCCATATAATGGCTAACAAGACATGACATAGATACAGTGCTGGAGGGGGAGCAGAGTACAGACACACATCAGGCTCAACCACCACCCCTGTTGTAAGTTTTGTTGTACTGAGACAGTATCGGGAGTGTCATAGTTGTCAATCCAGGCCTGTGCTGTCTTAGTGAGCATCAGTATAACAGAGGGGAAAGCAGGCTTCCCAAGAGAGGGTGGGAATGCTGCCTGGGATTTCTCTTCTGTATTTCCCTCTCCAACATTGTATCTATGGCATGTCGCGTGGACTGGTGTCTTCAATAATTTTTAACTCCTATAACAGTTCCTGACCCTGTAACCTCCTCCCTTCTCTGTCGTCCCTCCACATGTTTGAAATGTACTGCATTCCAGCCTACCATCCCTATCTCTGTAACTTGCTTCAGTGTCTACAACATGCCTTATCTCGGTCGTCTCCTCCTCCAATGGCAGAGTCATGCAGCACAGAAACAGAACCTTTGCTTTGATCCAACTAGTCGATGCTGAACACGGTTCCTGAACGAGTCGCGTTTCCCTGCAATTGGCCCGTATCCCTTCAAACCTTCTCCTCTCCATGTATCCACCCAAATGCCTTTTCCATGTTGTCATTGTGCTTCTCTCCATCACTTCCCCTGGCAGCCCATTCAAGTTGTGCACCATGCTCTCTGTGAACAATGTTCTCCTCTGATCACTCTTAAGTCTTCCCTCTCCCACCTCACATTTCTGCCCTCTAGTTATGGACTCCCCTACCCTGGGGTAGAGACCTTCACTATTCACCTTACCTGTACCCCTCATGGTTTTGAAAATGTGTTGCTGGTGAAGCACAGCAGGTAGGTCAGCATCCAAGGAACAGGAGAATCGACGTTTCAGGCATAAGCCCTTCATCAGGAATTTTGAAGAGCTTCTGTGCAGAGGAGATGACCTGGGGTGTGCAGTGAGAGAGGGACTCACTGAAATCTTTGTAGAGGGAGGAAGAGAGCTTCTTCAAGGAAGGCATCCTTGTAAGAGGATTCGCAGTAGGCTGAAATCTTCGAGGAGAAGGTGAGGTCTGCAGATGCTGGAGAATCAGAGCTGAAAATGTGTTGCTGGTGAAGTACAGCAGGTCAGTCAGCATCCAAGGAACAGGAGAATCGACGTTTCGGGCATAAGCCTGGGATACAGTTGTTCAGGACCTAGGGCTTTTTCTACGTTTGTGTTCTAAGACATCCAGCACCACCTCTTCTGTAATGGGGACTGTTTACAAGACATCACTGTTTCTTTTCCTTTGTTTTCTAGTCTTTGTCCACAGTATGTTCTGACATGAAATATTCATTTAGGGTCTCGCCCATCTCCTGTGGTTCCACACCTGAGGGGCCTTATTGTCTCTCTTTGCTTTTTTGTACTTGTATGCTGTAGAATTTCCTTGCATTCTCCTTATCCTTATCTGCCAAAGCTATCTCATTCCCACTGTTGTGCTTTCCAGCTTATCCACCCTATCCTTGTAAGTCAAACCCTCCAGTATCAGTAACA
>NW_025204106.1:2985-7318 GCF_004010195.1 Chiloscyllium plagiosum
ATCAAGCTAACTAGTGTTTAGGTCCCTGGCTTCCCCTCGCAGCCTTTCTTAAATACTGGCACATCATTAGTCACTCTCCAGACTCCCAGCTCATTACCTGTAGCTGTCTTTGATAGAAATATCTCTCTAAAATACCCCGCAATTTCTTCCCTAACCCCCCTCCTCCCCACTGTCATGGGATACACCTGATTAGTTCCGAGAGAGTTGTCTAATTTTTATGCATTTTAAAACCTTCAGCACTTCCTGTTCGCCAATGTGGACTCTTGTGAAGACAACACTGTTTATTTCCCTGACTTCCCCAGAGTTTCTCCACAGTAAGTTCTGACGTGACATTTATGTTCAAACTGATAGAAGTGTGGTAATTTTGCCAAAGTGCTCCCCTACAGACACCTCAGTCCCTTTCCCTACTTTTGTTTCCCAAGGGGAGGTCAGGTTTTATCCCTTTCTGCAGTCAGGCCATTTCCATATTGACTGAGACAGTTTTCTTGAACATACTGAACAAATTCCTCCTATCCAAGCTGTACACATTATGGCAGTCCCAGTCTAGTTATGGAAAGTTAAAATTCCCGACCTTTGCAACCCTATTATTCTTAGATATTTGAGATCTCCTGATATATTTGCTGCTCTATTTCCCGTTGACTACTGGGGGCCTGTAATACAGTCATATCAAAGTGATGACTCATTCTTATTTCTCAGTTCCACTAAGAGAATTTCACTGGGCGATCCCCAGGCATATCCTCTGTAAGTGCCGCAGTGATTTTTTTCACTAATTAAGAACTCCACTCTCACTCCACTTTTGCTTCCTATTCTGTCCTTCCTCTAGCATCTGTCCCTGGAACATTGAGCTGCCGGTCCTGTCCCTCCCTCAGCTGTTGTTCTGTAATACCTGTGATATTTCAGTCCCATGTTCCCATCCATGCCATGCGCTCATCTGCCTTATCTGTCAGGCCTTTTACATCAAAGTAAGTGCAGTTGTATTGATCGGTTTTCCCTCATTGCCTGCTGTGCTCTTGCCTGCCTTATCGATTGAAATTACTCTTTGAAATTCAGTCCCAACCTCAACCTTCAGACTGTAGCCTGAGACCATCCCCCTCACTGTGGACAACACCCTCACCCTTCATGTCATCTGTAAATCTTCTGCTATCACATCCAACTCATTATTGTACATAATAAACAGCGATGGTGCCTGCACAGATCCCTGTGGTACATTCGATGGTGAAAGACTTCTCATCACAGAAACAACCCTCCACCAGTTTTGGATCCAATTTGCTAACTTGCCTTGGATCCTAGTGGCTCTTCCCTTTTGGACCAGCCTTCCATGTGGGACCTTGTCAAAGGCCTTATGAACTCCATGGAACCCACAACATCTGCACTGCCCTCATCAACATTTTCAATCGCAATTTCAAAGAAAACTCAGCTGAATTCATCAGACAGGATCTTCCTTTACCAAATCCGTGCTGACTATCCCTAATTGTTTCCTGTCTTTCCAGGTATTGCTTCAAATTGTCCCTCAGAATTGTTCCCAATAATTTCCCGCCCCCTGCTGTCAGACTGTCTGCTGTGTAATTACCTGGCCTATCCTTTGGATCCAGTGACCACAACTGTCTTCGTTTTAACATTGTTATGGAAAAAGATCAGACAGGTTGACAGATTAAGGTGTGAAACTGGAGCAGGGCCAGATTTGGGGCCATTAGGCAGGATCGAGCAAAGGTAGATTGGGGGGAATTAAAAATCACACAACACCAGTTTATAGTCCAACAGATTTATTTTGAAGCACTAGCTTTTGAAGCGCAGGTGATCATCCTTAAAGATGAAAGGCTTAAACTAAATGTGTTTGATATTACATTCCATGACACTGCTATCATGTTGCTATAAATTCTGAGCCTTATGATTGTGCTCCACAACTACCTGATGAAGTAGCGCTCCAAAGCCTAGTGCCTCCAGATAAACCTGGTGGATGGTAAGCTGGTGTTGTGTGATTTTTAACTTTGTACACCCCAGTCCAACACCGGCTCCTCTACATTATTACTACCATCTGTTTAAAGGGAAAGTAATGACTGGCAAACGGGAAGCTTTTAAAAGTGTGATCTCAAGAATCCAGGGCCAGTATGTCCCTGTTAGAGTGAAGGGAAAATCTGGCAGGTTCGGGGATCCCTGGCTGATGAGGGATATTGTGGCTCTGTTCGGGAAAAAGAAAACAGCGTACATAGAGTTTAAGCTATTCGTATCTTCTTCCAGTCCGAAAGACATGATCAATCTGTGGAGACGGTACAATCCTCTCCCGTCCCTGCAGCATTCCTGATCTGTAGAACTCACTGCAATGCCTGTGACTATCTGATCCAGTTCCGAAAAGACTCACGATCTGTGTAACATCCTCCCTTGCCTATCACCCATCCTGTCAATGTCAGGTCTTCCAATCTGTCCATCATCTACTCATCTCCGTAACCTTCTCCATCTCTTACACCCCTATCTGTGTAAATGTCACCTTCCCCTACAAACTTTCAGCACTTCCTGTTCGCCAATGTGGACTCTTGTGAAGACAACACTGTTTATTTCCCTGACTTCCCCAGAGTTTCTCCACAGTAAGTTCTGACGTGACATTTATGTTCAAACTGATAGAAGTGTGGTAATTTTACCATCCACCAGCGGCACGGTGGCACAGTGGTTAGCACTGCTGCCTCACAGCGCCAGAGACCCAGGTTCAATTCCCGACTCAGGCGACTGACTGTGTGGAGTTTGCACATTCTCCCCGTGTCTGCGTGGGTTTCCTCCGGGTGCTCGTTTCCTCCCACAGTCCAAAGATGTGCAGGTCAGGTGAATTGGCTATGCTAAATTGCCCGTAGTGTTAGGTAAGGGGTAAATGTAGGGGTATGGATGGGTTGAGCTTCGGCGGGGCGGTGTGGACTTGTTGGGCCGAAGGGCCTGTTTCCACACTGTAAGAAATCTAATCTAATCTAATCTAATCTTTCCCACTTTGACCAAACTGCAGGACGTTACTAATGCTCCCTTATCTGTGAAACTGTCTCCAACCAAAAAGGATGTCCTTATCTCCCGGTAAAATTGTAAGACACCACACCCTCTTTATCTAAATAACCTGCAGAACCTAAGCCTTTCAATAACTATAAAAATCTTCAGTCCCGACTCTCCTCCACATATCTGTTTGTTCTTCTAATCTATAAAACCGTCGAGATTTCTGTAATCTGCTCCATGCACATAAAACACTCTTGTCTGTGCAAACCACCCCATCCTACTAACATTCTTATGCCTGTAACTGCTGCATCCCTCCCCACCTCCCCATCTCCATGAACTCCTGTAGACCTTACAGCTCTCTACATTTCTGTAACACCAGGTGCCTCTATGGTCCTCCCTCCCTGTGAAACCACCTCCAGTCCCCACACCCCTCCCAGTCTGGGTCGTCTGCTCCAGATCAGACTATTGCTGACAATCCTAGCAATCCATCCTATTTGTGTGTCTTCATTCATATCCCATCTCTCCAGCTTTTTGAAACTTCTTTGTGCCATTGTAAGCCTCCTTATTTAGAATATAGAGCAGTACAGCACAGTGCAGGCCCTTCGGCCTTCGACGTTGCACTGACCTATTATCCGACTCTCAGATTAAACTAAACTACAGACTTTACATTTTACTATCATCCATGTGCCTATCTAAGTGTTGCTTAAATGTCCCTAATGTATTGGACTTGGACTCCACTACAAATGTTGGCGGTGCATTCCATGCATCTGCCACTCTATGTGTAAAAAAAAACCCTTTGACATCTCCCGTAAAACTTTCTCCAATCATCTTCCATTTATGTCCTCTCGTTATAGCCATTTTTGCAATGGGAAAAGTATCTGGTTATCCTCTCTATCGAGGCCTCAAATCATCTTGTTCACTTCTATCAAGTCATTTCTCATCCTTTTTCATTCCAATGAGAAAAGCCCTAATTCCCTCAACTTTTCTTCATTAGATTTCCACTCCTGATAAATCTCCTCTGCACCCTCTCTAAAGCTTCCACATCTTTCTGATAATGAGGCAACCAGAACTGAACACAATATACCAAATGTTCTCTAACCAGGGCTCCATACAGCTGCAGCATAACTTCGTGGAACTTAAACTCAATCCCCCTGCTAATGAAAGCCAACACACCAAACACCTTCTGAACAAGGCAATCACCTTGAGTGATAACATTGAGGGATCTATGGACGTTGACATCAAGATTCTTCTGTTCCTCCACACTGTCAAGAATCCTGCCTTTCACCCTGTAAAGGTTGTCTGTGGAATCCTGCAATCTTAAACCCTCCCTATCTTGGTAACTTCCTCTGATCCCTACAACTCT
>NW_025204106.1:7452-9075 GCF_004010195.1 Chiloscyllium plagiosum
TACAGCAGGATATAGAGAGGCTGCAGAGCTGGGCAGAAAGGTGGCAAATGGAATTCAATGTAGCTACGTGTGAGGTGATTCACTTTGGGAAGAATAACAAAAAGATGGGGTACTGGGCTAATGGTCGGATGCTTGGTAGTGTGGATGAGCAGAGGGATCTTGGTGTCCATGTACACAGATCTCTGAAAGTTGCCACCCAGGTAAATAGTGCGGTGAGGAAGGCATATGGCGTACTGGCTTTTATTGGTAGAGGGATTGAGTTCCGGAGTCCTGAGGTCATGGTGCAGTTGTATAAGACTCTGGTACGGCCGCATCTGGAATATTGTGTGCAGTTTTGGTCGCCATACTATAGGAAGGATGTGGAGGGATTGGAACGGGTGCAGAGGAGGTTTACCAGGATGTTGCCTGGTATGGAAGGAAAATCGTATGAGGAAAGACTGAGGCACTTGGGGCTGTTTTCACTAGAGAAAAGAAGGTTTAGGGGTGACTTGATTGAGGTGTACAAGATGATTAGGGGGTTAGATAGGGTCGACAGTATGAACCTTTTCCCGCGTATTGAGTCGGGTATTACAAGGGGGCATAGCTTTAAATTAAGGGGGGTAGATATAGGACTGAATTTAGGGGTAGGTTCTTCACTCAGCGAGTCGTTAGTTCATGGAATGCCCTGCGAGTAACAGTGGTGGACTCTCCCTCTTTATGGGCATTTAAGAGGGCATTGGATAGGTATATGGAGGATAGTGGGTTAGTGTAGTTTAGGTGGGCTTGGATCGGCGCAACATCGAGGGCCCAAGGGCCTGTACTGCGCTGTATTCTTCTATGTTCTATGTTCTATGTTCTAAAACCCACCACCGCGTGTCCTTCCTCTCTTGTCAACCCTTCTATGCTTCCTGTGGTCTCTCTATCTTGAAACAATGATTTTATTGGTCTGTCCCTCCCTCAGCAGTGTTTCTGTAATGATTTGATTAGATTAGATTACTTACAGTGTGGAAACAGGCTCTTTGGTCCAAAAAGTCTACACTGAAGAGCAACCCACCCAGACCCATTCCCTTACATTTACATCTTCACCTAACACTACAGGCAATTTAGCACGGCCAATTCACCTAAACTGCACATCTTTGTGACTGTGGGAGGAAACCAGAGCACCCGGAGGAAACCCACGCAGACACGGGGAGAATGTGCATATTCCACACAGATAGTAGCACAATGATAACTATAATCTCCCAGTCCCATATTCCCATCCATCCCCGCGTTCATCTTCCTTAGCTGTAAGCCCCCTTGCATTGAAATAAATGCAGGTTAATCATCAGTTGTTCCCTATTCCCTGCTTTGTTCTTGCCTGCCTTGTCTGTTGAAATTCCTCTCTTTAACTTGTGTACCAGGCTCAATCTTCTTTCTGTCTTTATGACAGTTTAAGGTCCAACACCCTGCCAGACTAGTTTATACACTCTCAAGCCGCTCCGGTAATTTGCCCCACCAGAATGTTGGTGCTCATCCCACCCCCAGGTCAGGTCCATTCCCCACCCTGTCTCCCTGTGCTGATACCTTCAGGGATCTATGGACTTGTCCACCAAGGTCCCTGTGTTCCTCAATACTCCACAAGGACCTACCGTTCATTATGTCTGT
>NW_025204107.1:0-3305 GCF_004010195.1 Chiloscyllium plagiosum
TCAAAAGGTATTTTGAGAGGGAAGCAAAACAAACGAGGAATATCTTATTGGTTGCAACACAGAATACGTTACCGAGTTTAGATGATTCTGAATGGGTTTCCTCAAATTAAATTGAACAATGAAGAATATCCTCGAACAATAGGATGTTATTGAGTTACATTTCAGAGGAACCTCGAAATTACCTGAAAGTGCTGTTGATATTAACATAGCGATATATATATAGGAAGAAAATAAAGGGATATCTGTACCAATTAAAATCATCCATATTGAATAATCCACTAAAGTCGGCACAGATTTAAAAGAAAATTGAACACATCCAAAGGTAACACAACTGACTTGAGTTGCAGTGGCTGGGACTCAGCCAGGATAACGACAACATATAACATGGTAGCCAATGATTATGTGTGGTCTATTACAAAGGTGGGGCACTTACACATTCTGATTCATGTACTATTCGACGTTTAGAAGACAGTACTGAGAAAGTTGGGCAAGTAACTTACACTTCTAATTGGACTTTTTCAGAAGAATCTGCCAGATAATTTCATCTGAAAGAGCGAAATCATTTTTGGCTGTTGTGATATTGAATGAACTGGACAAATTTAAACTCAAGCTCTTTTGTATAAAATATGGGCCAGTCACATGTTACCTACTAACTAATGAAGTAATTTCTCGATTACCCAATTGTGTGATGTATATCGATGACCACTTTTACTCACAAATGGAAGGAACATTCGTAGGATATTTTGGAATTGTTTGATCGAATTGGTGAGGCGAGCTTGCGTATAACTGGCACAAGACAAGGTCACATTGCTGAGTAACACATGTGGCAGATGCCCCCATAGGATGTGAAAGGAAAATGTCTTGGGAAATATCCCACACGAACGATGCAGAGGACACTGCTCCGAATCATAAGATTGAGTGTTTTTTTGTTGGAAGTTTGTATTGACCTTTAGTAGTATTCCACATTCTAGCAGTGTAAAGAAGTTCACAAAAATTAAAAAGGGCGGTGTACTGTCAGCGGGCATTCGACAGCGTTAACCAATGCCCCAGAGTTAACCACACCGAATTACAAAACGCCATACAAGGTGGCTATTGATGCAAGTGATGCGGAAGTAGTAGTGATTGTTTGCATGCATGGAATGAAAGTAAATAAATGTATCACAATGTCCGAAAAGACTAAAACCAAGTGTTTTTGAAAATGCAGTCATCCTTGTATTGTGCTGGGGGTTTTCGAAGGAGGTGGGTGGAGGTTTGAAAATTCTTTCACTTGAAAACATTATTGTGTTCTCCTTTCTTCTAAAAGAGAAATTGAAGAAGAGTGACGGACTGGTTCTTGAAGACCGTTTGACTAAACAGCTTGGGAGGATTTAGATTCGTTTTCAATGGCCTGAATGGGTATGGCCACCACTCACAGATAAGGATTTTTTTTTTCAAATCGTTTCAGAATCTAGTGGGGTCTCAAGAGATTTGAAATATTCAGTGAATATCTACTGACTGCGACCAAGGTTGGATTTTCTCTTGATAGTCTTTGCTCCTGGAGTGGATAATGCTTGTGCAAATCATTGTTTGACTTTTTTCTCTGTTTGGCCAAATATTGTGTTTTGGGGATATTTCTATGTTGAAACAATTAATTAGTGATTGTTGAAGTATTTGATACATGGTAAGGTTTCCAATCACGTTAAGTTACTTAAAATTCCATTTTCGTTTGTTGTATTTTGACCACAGTGTTCAAATAAATTGTGTTTTGCTCAACTTCAATGAGTTTGAGCAATTGCATTGCATCTGTAGCAACTGCTCATTTGTCTTTAAACATCAGAATCTAGGGCCGAGGCGACGTTCATAAAATATTATGAAGCTACCTGGTGTTATCCATAACAGTGTATTTTCTCACAACCTGCAAAGCACAGAAACAATGTCTGCAATCATGCAGAACGGGTGCAGACTTTTGCGTGTGCAATCCAAGATAAAGAGGGCAGTAGTGTCGGCATGGCAAATCGTTTCAAGGATCTCTGGTAAGCGGTGCTGAACGCATTGCTTTTTATTATTTCATCAGGGGATGGGTTTAAACTAGCACAGCAGTGGGATGGGAACCTGAGATGTAGTTGCATTGCACAGGAGATGAGAGGAGGGAGGTCATGGACAGGATTTCACGGATATAGAAATATGCTGACAGACAACAAGCTGGTTTGAAGTGAGTCCACATTAACGCCAGAAGCTTGGGAAATAAGGTCTGTGGGCTTGCAGATTGGATGTGTACCTGGGTCTTCGATGTGTTTGCCATTTCGGAGACATGGATAGAGCAGCAATGGATGTTGCGATTTGCAGGAGAAAGACCTTTCATTAAGAACAAGGATAGTGGTGTGAGGTGTGGCCTTGTTATTCAAGAACAGTATAATGGTGGATAACACACTTTTTACGAGGATTCGTTGACAGAGGTGGTATCGGCTGAGATTAAAAACAGGACAGAAGAGGTCACACTGCTGGGTTATTTATAGGCCTCCGCAGAGTTCCATGAAGGTGGAGGAGAGGAACGACAAAACAGTTTTGTGTAGGTGTGAGAGGAACAATGTTGTCATTTTCAGCGACCTTAACTTCCCCAAAATTGACTGGAAATGCTAAACGTCTGGAATCGGATGGATCAGTTGTTGTGCAATGTGTTCAGGACGGTTTCCTGACACAGTACGTCAAAAATCCGACAAGAAGGGAGGCCACACTTGATCTGGTGTTTGGTCATGGACCAGGCCAGCTTTTTGATTTATTGGGAGGTGAGCAGTGTGGATACAGTGGCCATAATTCGTTTACGTTTGCTTTAGCCACGGAAAGAGATAGTTACATGCAAAAGGGCAAGGGATATGGATGATGGAAGGGCAATTATAATGCGATTATGCGAGACGTATGATGCATAGAAAAGGGTAGCAAAATGCAGGGGATGGGGAACATCGAAATGTGTGCGTGGTTTAAGGAACAGATATTGCATGTACTTGATAAGTATGTCCTTGTTGGGCGGGAAAGAAGTTATAAGGTAAGGGAACAATGGTTTACTAAAGGCATTGCATCTCTTGTTAATCGGAAGAAGGAGGCTAATATGAAGTTGAGCAGAGATAGTTCAGATTCGCTCAGAAGGATTTCAAGAGAGAATTAAGAAGAACAAGGAGAGCACATGAGCAGTGTTTAGCAGTTATAATAAAGGAGAAATCTAAAGCATTCTATTGGCATGTGTCAAACAAAAGAATGACTAGGGTTAGAATAGGGCTGAAAATGTGTGGCAGGAAAAGCGGAGCAGGTCAGGCAGCATCCAAGGAGCA
>NW_025204107.1:4073-9076 GCF_004010195.1 Chiloscyllium plagiosum
ACCATATAAAATAAGAAAACAATAGTTACTTTTGAACATGAGTCTAATCCTCCATAAACATTATCGTAGCTGCCAAGTAATGACAGCAGGTTTTGATGAAAACTCTCCGATCAGTTTGTTGGTGCGTCCTTTTCAATTCAACCGCCCTTTTATGTTACCTTGACAATGAGTTGGATTACTTCTCACGGTTCAGAAATTTTAAAGTCTTCATTAAATCACTTTTCTCTTCGTAGCTGTTGAATTACAAATGAACTCAGTCATGTTTCCATCAACGCAAATCTGTAAATGTAATGCTTGACAAAGTCTATTTCACTTTCAAGCACGCTACCCATGCTCAATCTGCTGATTCCAATCTCACTTTCCCTACGCTTTGTTTCTCCAACAGCTGTATCGGGAATCTGTAAATTCAGTTGGCTGATAGACTGGTTTGTGTCAATAGGAGGATGCCAATAGCGTGTGTTTAATTCCCACACCAGCCGAGATCTCCGAGAAGGACTCTTCTCCTTAAATTATCTCCTCTTCTGAGGTATGGTGTCTGTCAGGTGAATGCACTAGCAGTTACCTCTGTTCAATGAGAGAGCAGCGATAACTGGGAGCGGTAGGACGCCTATAAGTATGAATAATCACAGATATGTTGTCTCCCAGTTGGACTTGTGTTTTCTCATGTCCATGAAATGTAATTTTAATTTGTATGACTGAGGCAATGTCCACTTCCCTCGATTCCAGGAATTTGATCTCTGAGTCAATTATGTTCTTATTCGCTTATCAATCTAATTCTCAGACTTTTCTTAATTAATGGCATCTTCTCCCTGAGACGAAGAAAAAACTTCCTAATGGTGAAAAGCAATAGTTGAAAACATCTGTTCTTATTTAAGGACCCCATGCCATCATTTTAAACTAGTTTACTAAACGTTGCCAGACGAACTAATGTCTGGATTGCGTTAAGTGTTGAATGTCATAAGGTATTTAATATCGCTGACTGAAATGGAACATGTCTGTCCAGTAAAGAAGCATCATGCAGATTTTTATTCTTCTCCCGCAGACCTATAGTCTCCTCAGATTTGGATTACTGAAACGTGATGAGGGAAAAAAAATACTTAATGTTTAAATGCGCGTATGTTTCCCAACCTTTGTTGCTAAATTTTCTGTGCAAATCTTAAGCATCTTATCCTGCTTTAATGAATATTTTGTGACATGTTTGAATGTTTTCGTTTGAATGACTGAGGTCAACATCCATAAAATTTCTCAAATGGCTAAAATGTAATTTGTTCTTTTCTTAATTTATCTCACTTTTTCTGAGGATGTTAGTTTCTAACGTGAGGATCAATTCGTCTATAACATTTGTCATTGCAACTTCAGTTGCATGTACAGATGTTTGCGCTCATTATATGCCACGTGACAACACATGCTCATTCGGCATACTGTCGATTGCCGAGCTTTGCATGTTTCCAAAATCCATGAAAGCTGTTTGTCTCCAGCGTGGAACATCGACTGACCTGCTGTCATAGAGCCGCCAGAACAAAAGAGGTCCTACCTTATTCATGTCTGACCATTATCTGCGAAGTTATTAAACCTTTTGCATTCTAATTTGGAACTATTCACTCTCGAATTTAGTATGAGTACCTAATAATTCTGTTGCTTTTCGATTCGACCATACATAACTCAACTTCAGCATTAGTTAGTGGAACATACTCTTGTTGATATGATTGGTAATAGAGAAGCTGCCTTCTTGTGCAATTCCATTTCTCGTACTGTGCCCTTGCCACGCGAAGAGCGTGGGAAGCATCCATGATTTTAACCACGTTAGATCAAAGGAAACAAAGTAGTCTGAAATGCTTGTTCTCTCAGTAGTCTGAAATGCTTGTTCTCCTAGTTTACCCATTTTTCATTCACTGCACCTCTCTGGGTATCTCAAACCGAGCTGCAAAATGAACTGATAAAGCCCTTGCAGTGGAATTGCCTGTATAGTTGTTTTGTGATGTACAATAACAACATCATGGCTGTTTAGTTCCCACACTGGATCGGATTGTATTGGAAGTTAGAATATGTCAAGCACTGTCCCCTATCTGAAACTTGCTGGCCTTGAAGTTAGACTCAGCACTCGTCATCTGCCTGTAATGAGAGTGGAGCCATATGGTCCATTGGGAGCATTGCAACTTCACTGCAGGCAAATATCAAAGGCAGCAATTAAGTAGATTTCAAGTGAACATGCAGATCGCGCTGCTGTTCTGCATTAATCCCTCGCCTTCAGGTGTTTATGGCCGTCGATTTGGAGCATGCTGCCTAAGAAACGTTGAGAATTTCTGCAGTAAAACTTGTTAGTAATTCACAATGATGCTGCTGAACATTGCATGCAGTTTTGCAGATACGGTTTCAATCAAGCTGACTTCTTAATCGGGAAATGGAAAGCGTTCGTGAAATTCAGCGGGCCTGTCAAAATCTCCCAAATGAGAAATAGAATTGAAGTTTCTATCCCTACACGTGTCTTCTAGAAGTATTTGGAAGAAGAGTTATATTGTAATTGAAATGTTAACTCAACAATTTTAACCATCGCTTCTTCTAGTACTTTCTGCTTTTATTTTACGCTTTAAATATGCGTGATTTTGTGCATTTATGTGGCTGTATTTTCACATTGCTTTCCAACTTCTTGACTATACTGGAGTTAATTCGACCAGACAAGTATGGTGATTACATGGGTGTGTGCATTGCAGACGGTGGACAAGTTGTGGTTGCGAGGGAATGCTTAACTCATTGCAATAGTATTGCCCTATTACCTGCTACTGTAGATAAGGTACTTACATGGTGAGTCCAGTTCACCTTTGTATCGATCCTGTCTCTGAGGTATTTGGACATAGTTACTTTGGATGCACTATGTACAATGGAGTGCAATTTTTGCGGCATTACTGCCAATTACAATGATAACACTTCAGTGTCTGTGGAGTTAGGAATGTTAGCAAACATTTGGAAATTAAGTGGGTGGTACGGGGGCTTAGTGTTTAGCATTGCTGTCTTATTGACCCGGTATCAATTTCAAACACGGGATTTGAGAGATTAGCATTGCTGTCTTATTGACTGGGTTCAATTTCAAACACGGGGCTTAGTGGTTAGCACTGCCGTCTTATTGACCCGGGTTCAATTTCAACTCGTGCGACCATCTGCATAGAGTTAACACATTCTCCCCGTGTCTCTGTGGGTTTCTTCCAGGTATTCCACGTTCCTCCCGAATTCCAAACATGTGCAAGTTTAGTGGATTGGCCATATTAAATTATCCACAGTGTTCAGGGATGTGCAGGCATCGTGGATTAGCCATGGGAAATGCAGGCGTACAGGGCTACAAAAAGCCTTGTGAATGCTGGACTTGTCAGAAGGAATAGCTTGATTCTGCACTGTGGGGATTCTACAATTCAAGAATAGCAAATACCATAACAGACGACAGTATTATTGAGATTAATTACTATGTTTTGATTGTGAACGATTGTGACACCTTCTGATTTGCATTGAATTGAAATGGTCGTGTAAGCTATCAATGGAACATTTTGAAGAAACTATGGAAATGTGAAGTATTTCGCAGAGAAACGAAGATACGAAGCAAAAATGTATGAAGGCGGTGTGTGTGTGTGTCCTCATTCTGTTCCTGAGTCAAAAAGGACTTTACAAAGTGTTTCTTTTTGATACATGGAATTAGAACACCAGGTTACTTTGGGCACGTTTTGTCTTACTTGGGCAAAAGAAAAATTGGGAATGAGGAAAAAAGCAAACTTGCTTTCAAGTGGGCAGGTATTGTATGTTTTTTGTGCGATTAAAAGCGGACAAATCCGGAGATTTCTAACCATGGACGTTGTGGGAGATGAAGGAGGAAATTACACGGAGTCTGACCAGAAATATTAATACACATGTTTTGACAGGGGAGCTTTCAGGACAGAGATTATGCTTCACTATTGAAGAAGGGCGGTAGGAGATAGACCACTGAATGCCATATCAGTAGTTGGAAATTATTGGAGAATGTTCTGAAGGAGAGAATTATTTTTCAGTTGGAGGGATAAGATTTTAACTTCGATAGTCAGCATGATTTTGTCAGGCAGCTGTACCGTTTTAGAAAGCTGGTGCACGGGTACAACAAGCTTACCATCATACAGAGTAAGATTGGCTAGTTTAGCTGACATAGAGCAAAGCCTTACCGAATGTCCCAAATGGGAGATTATGCAGGTCAGTTCGAAATCGGGTGATTTAGAAAGAGACCGAAATTGTTGCTGGATGGTCGTTTTCGTGACTGACTGCTTTGTTCAGCATAACACAAGGATCAATGAAACTTCCTATTTGTTTGCAATATTCAAATTTGTGTGTATGTTCTGCCGAGGGGCATGCAGTGACCGTTTGCAGGGATGTCATGGTAAGTAAGATTTTGGATGCCACAATTATTTTCAAGTGGTAGACAATGAGGACAGATGTGCAAATTGACAGGCAGATATTGAAGAATTGGTCTAATGGGGAGCATAGCAACAGATAAAATTTAGCCACGTTAAGTGCAAGGTGATGCACATTGGCAGAAGTCGCAATGCAAAGGAGTACTAAATGAGTGGCTGGACACATGAAGCTTCAAGGCAAATAGAAGCCTGTCCAGAGATCCTTCATGGCGCAGAACACATTAATCCGGTCGAGAAATATGCATACAGGCCACACATAAGGACATCAGAACTTGGAGCAAGAATAGGCTTTCTTGCCCTTCAGGCATGCTCAGTCATACTACGAGATCACGGCTGATCTTTTAATGGCTTCAGCGCCACTTAGCCGCCCTCTCACTATAAGCCTTAATTCACATACTTTTCAAAAAAGTAGTCTGTCTTAGCTTTTGAACCATTTACCGAGGAAGGATCAACTATTTTACTGGACAGGGAATTCCATAGACTCACAAAACTCTGGGTGAAGAAATTCCTCCTGAATATAGTCCTATATCTGTTCCAGCTAATTTTGAGGTTATGCCCTCTTGCCCTATTTTACCCCAG
>NW_025204108.1:0-1466 GCF_004010195.1 Chiloscyllium plagiosum
TAAACACATTTACAATTGAAAAAAAATTGTCTTTTCTTCAATAGATTAACTTTTGCTATTCTACATCTCATCAGTCACTCATTCTTTTCTTTAATGTCCATTCATGGGATGTGGGCATTGCTGGCTGTGCCATCATTTTTTGCCCATTCCTACTTGTCCTGGAAAACGTGGTGAGTTGCCTTCTTGAACTGCTGAAGTCCATGGGGTGTAGGATCAGCCACACTGGTGATGGGCGTTCCAGGATTTTGACCCAGTGAAAGTGATGTAGTTCCAAGTCACAATGTTGTGCACTTTGGGGGGGGAATATGTTCCCATGTATCTGCTGCCTTTGTCCTTTTAGGTGATAGAGGCCATGGGTTTGGAAGGTGCTGTAACAGGAACCTTGATAAGTTGTTACAGTGCAATGTGTAAAAGGTACATACTGCTGATATTGTACACTGTGATGTGGAGGAATGAATGTTGAAAGTGGTGGAAATGTTATCTATCAAGTGAGTTTCTTTGTTCTGGATTGTGCTAAGTTTCTTGAATGTTGTTGGTGCTGCATACATCTAGGCGAATGGGGAGTATTCAGTCACAGTGGGAGAAAGTGAGGACCGCAGATGCTGGAGATCAGAGAGTGTGTTGCTGGAAAAGCACAGCAGGTCAGGTAGCAACCAAGGAGCAGGAGAATCAACATTTTGGGCATAAGCTCTTTATCAGGAATTACTTGGGCCTTGTAAATGGTGGACAGGCTTGTGAGAGACAGGAAATGGGTTACTCCACAAAGTGACTTGCAAGGAATGTCCAGGTAGCTGATAATCATGTGCACTTTTGCTCAGGGTTATTGGATGATGTTTGTCTCAGATTTTGTGTTGGTAATGACAGTGAAACTGTCAGCATTGGCTATCGTTATAACATTGAAACTAACAGTCACTTCTAGTATCTACATATGCATTGAAGAACAGAGACATTCAGATGTCGCTGTTGCTGGTTCCATGTTTCTGTAGAAAGTGTGCTTTTAGGCATCCCACTCACTCGCTGCCCTCTTGTAAATTGAGGTTAAAAATCTCACAACACCACGTTATAGTCCAACAGGTTTATTTGGAAGCACTAGGTTTTGGAGCACTACTCCTTCATCAGGTGGTGTGGAGCAGGACCATTAGACACAGAATTTACAGCAAAAGATTTCAGTGCCATACATCTGAAATAATATATTGAACAAATGATTCGGAGATGCCGGTGTTGGACTGGGGTGTACAAAGTTAAAAATCACACAACACCAGGTTATAGTCCAACAGGTTTAATTGGAAGCACACTAGCTTTCAGACGATCACCTGGTGAAGGAGCAGTGCTCCGAAAGTTAGGGCTTCCAAATAAACCTGTTGGACTATAACCTGGTGTTGTGTGATTTTTAACTATATTTAAACAGACCGCACAGAGTCAGTGCCCTCACCAGAGGAGACTCTAAATCTCCAGGTTATATATAT
>NW_025204108.1:5260-9076 GCF_004010195.1 Chiloscyllium plagiosum
TAATGTGACTTTGCTGACTGAATCGCAACTTCTCAAGTTCAAATTCTCTCTCTTTATGGTCAGGTAAGAACCTTCTCCTTCTCTCTTTTTTTCTCCCTCTCTGCTCTGTCTTGCTTTCTGTTTCTTCTCTCTCTTTCTCTCCCTTTGTTTATTTTTAAACTGCATTTTCCTCAATTATACTTTCAGGTTTTTTTCTCACTCTACTGCACTTTTCTGTGTTTTGGCACACCTTAGTATGTCAGAAATTCCCAGCCAATTTCAGCTTTACTTTTGTCCTTGGGTAAATCTAAATCTAACTTCCTTGCTAATTCTAAAAGTTTGGTCTTTATCTTTCCTTCTTAGATTTCGTGATAAATTTGAGAATAATCTTCAAAACCCTCTTAACTTTTTAAAAAGCCATTTCTCTCACTTTTAATTTAAACAAACACAAGCCATAGGAATTAAACAAGTTGTCTCACTGACGTTTTATTTCAAGATCTCAGACACGAACGTGCAAATGTTTAAATATACTTTGTTTTCTTTTCATACCTCAAATCTATTCAAATCTGCTCAAACCTCAGTCTGGATCTGTCGAAACCTGTTCATATCGTGGACGAAAGCCCCCAAGCTCTTACGACACAGGGTGAACCTCTCTCCTAATTTAAACAAGCCACACAGAAAAAGTTCGCCTCATGCCATAATCTGTTAAATTTCGAAACACAAAGATCCATTTACAGAGGTTCACAATTTAAAGTAAAATTAACAGTTTTGTTAATTAAGTCCAACAGAGAATAATAAAACAAACAACTATTTAGAACTCCCTTCGGTTGAACGTATCTTTGACCTCCCAATCTACAATACTGGTTCGATCAAACAAAAAAAAAAGATTAAGGTTTACAAAAAAATATCACGTTTCAAAACCAGTCAACTTTGTCGAGTCTCCTTTGTATACTTTCCCCTGTAGAGCTTTATCTCAGTTGGCATATGTTCTGCTATGTAAACCTCTTATAGACAGGTACCTTTCAGAAAGACCTTCAACTTGCAGTCTGTCTTTCTGGATGTCCTTGGCAGTTCTCCCCATAAATGTTCAAAAGGTCCAGTTTTATACCTCTAAACATCGGACCATTTCATTGATTTTGAAGTCACCAAGTATTTCAAACTCATATTGATTTCAGTGTGTTCGGGCAAAATTTAAACTGGCGGAAGTTGAATTGGTTTTCGTTTCGTGGCAACTCAGCTATTGATTTCACAGTAAAATGTTGCATTTAACTTCTTACAGAAAACGTTGTGCCAGCTTCCCGTCTCTCTTAAATGTAACATATATCTCTACACCTTCATAACAATAACTTTTATCCGCCTTGCATAGCTTTCCATAAATTTGACCAACTTAGTAAGTTCATATAATAGTCTTTTCTGTTCCAAAAAAGCCCCATTTTCTCTCATCCTTCCTTTACCTAAATCATTCTTTCCAGTGTGTATGTCTATGTGTGTATGCATGTGCGTTTATATGTGTGCATGTGTGTGTGCATTTTTTGAATAATTCTCTGTTCTTGGACTGAAATGAAAGAATGAGATGTTATCATATTCCCATATGAAAGAGTAAATGTGCAACGTTTCCAAGCTTTCTGACATAAAAAAAAGATGTAAAAACCTCCTTTATTCATGGACTGGGAAAGTGAATAAATGATGTTTATGGTCCGAACAGCAATAATGTAATGAACCTTTACAGGGATCATTGAACGACCAAATAATTAGTTTTCTCTTGAGGGTTTAAATTCGGCTTTTTTTTTCAATTCTGTTTTGCACACTTTTTTTATCAATATGCAATCAACATTGGTGACAAAACCAGAAGTTGCTGGAAATGCTCAGTAGTTCTGTCAGTATCTGTTGTGAGAAAGCAGATTCAACATAATGTTGAGGAATGGGTCTGGGTTGTTTGTGTTTTGCCAATAGTGGTCAGCGATGTGCCGCTTAGGTGCATTAGTCAGGGGTAAATGCAGAGTAACAGAGTAGGGGAATGTGTCAGAAAACGGTAATCTTCAAAATGTCAGCGTGGACGTTTGAAATGGCCTGTTTTCCCACCGTAGGGATTCTAGTATTCTATGATTTCTTCATAAAAAGGCAGGTCGGTGCCAAGATCAAGAATGTCTCTGAGCATGCTCAGTGCATATTGAAGTGGGAGGGTAAACAGCCAGCAGTCGTGGTTCACATTGACTCCAATGACAAAGGTAAGAAGAGTTAAAGTTTGAAAGGTTCTGAAAAGGAAGTTAAGGGAGTTAGGAGTGAGTTTAAAAGCAGGATCTCCAGGATTATATTCTTGGGATTACTCCCCGGGCATCTGGAAGGAAGACAAGGAAGAGAAAGATAGTCGAGTTGAATATGTGGCAAAGAACTAGTTTGGGAGGAGGGTTTCTGATTTTTGGATTATTCGGATCGCGTTCAGGGCAAGTGGCAACTGTATGAAAAGGAAAGTGTGCACTTCAACTGGATGGTCCCCAACATCTTCGAAGGGAGGTGTGATCGCGCAGATTTAAGCTAATGTTACAGGAGGTTGGGAACCAAAGCAGCAGGTCAGAAAATGAACAGAAAGTAAAGGTTTGTCAAATAAACATGCAGAGCCATTTTAATGACCATGCTGAGGGAACTAATCACAACAATTTAAAAAACTTGAGTTCAAACTTGGAGTAAATGATAGGCTCACTATTATCAGCTGATCAATAAATAAGAATGGAGCGCCTCTGTACACAAGTATTAAAAGAGCAAGCTAAATCGATAGAACTTATGTTAAAACATTTTCGAACTAAATGTGTGCAGTATTTGGAATAAAATGAATGAGCTGATGGCGCAAACAGGTATAAAGAGGTATGGCATGGTGGGCATGACTGAAATGTGGTTACATGAAGGTCACGACTAGTGTGTTAAATTTCCATGGCTACTCAGTATTCAGACAAGAAGGAACAGCATGTGGAGTGTCTGTATTCGTTAAGGATTATGTCCAGGTTGTATTAAGAAATGATATTAGCACGTGGGACAAAACTAATGAATCATTCTGGTTTGAAATAAAACACATTGAAAGAAACCTATTGGTAGGAGCATTTCCAGCCCACAAACTACCCCCACCCCCCCCAACACGAGAAATTACTTTCAAGGTAGGGAATAGCATGAACCAAGAAATAACGATGGTTTGAGACAAGAGTGATTATGGGAAAGTGAGCATGCAAATTGACTGGATTAATCAATTTGGCATGCGGAGCCATCAAATAACGATTCGTTGAATATATGATGGATTATTTCTTTGATTAACATGTAATGGAACCAACCAGAGAACTGGCTTTGGTATTACGTAATGAGGTAGGATTGATAAATCATATTGTAGTGCAGGATCATCTAAGAAAGAGTGACCACAACATGTTGGAGTTTCACATTCAGACTAACAGCGAAGACAGAGTAATATAGGAGAGATTTAGTATTGGACAATGATAGTTTTACTGGCCTAAGGAAGGGCTTGGCCTGAGTGGACATGTCAAAAAGATTAAAGTGAAAGACATTTGAAGAACAATGGCAACTACTGTGGGAGATAGTCAAAACTCCTCAAATAAAGTGCAATCCTGAGTGGAAGAGGAATTGTAAAAAGGTGAAAAGCAATCAATGACTTAACAAGGACGTCAACAATAACATGAAGGTTCTTGTCTGGTGGTATTATCGCTGACTGCTAATCCAGATAATGTTCTGGGGACATGGCTTCAAATGCCGCCACGGAAGATGGTGGAATTTAAATCCAATATGAACCTGGAAATAAGAGTCTATTGATGATAATTAATCCATTACTCATTGGTG
>NW_025204109.1:0-9078 GCF_004010195.1 Chiloscyllium plagiosum
GGGGGACACTGGGAAACAGCAGCCAGAGTGGGGCACACCGGGAAACAGCAGCTGGAGCAGGGGACAACGGGAAACAGCAGCCGGAGTGGGGGACGCCGGGAAACAGCAGCCGGAGCAGGAACACCGGGAAACAGCAGCCGGAGCGGGGGACACTGGGAAACAGCAGCCGGAGTGGGGGACGCCGGGAAACAGCAGCCGGAGCAGGAACATCGGGAAACAGCAGCCGGAGCAGGAACACCGGGAAACAGCAGCCAGAGTGGGGCACACCGGGAAACAGCAGTCGGAGTGGGGACACCGGGAAACAGCAGCCAGAGTGGGGCACACGGGGAAACAGCAGCCGGTGTGGGACACCGGGAAACAGCAGCCGGAGTGGGGGACACCGGGAAACAGCAGCCGGAGCAGGAACATCGGGAAACAGCAGCTGGAGTAGGGGCACACCAGGAAACAGCAGCCGGAGTGGGGGACACCGGGAATCAGCAGCAGGAGTAGGGGCACCGGGAAACAGCAGCCGGTGTGGGGGACACCAGGAAACAGCAGCCGGAGTAGGGGCACCGGGAAACAGCAGCCGGAGTGGGGGACACCGGGAAACAGCAGCCGGAGTAGGGGCACTGGGAAACAGCGGCCAGAGTGGGGGACACCGGGAAACAGCAGCCGGTGTGAGGGACACCGGGAACAGCAGCCGGAGTAGGGGCACCGGGAAACAGCAGCCGGAGTAACAGCAGCCGGAGCGGGGGACACCGGGAAACAGCAGCTGGAGCAGGAACATCTGGAAACAGCAGCTGGAACAGGGGGCATTGGGAAACAGCATCCGGTGCGGGGGACACAGGGAAACAGCAGTTGGAGCGGGGACACCGGAAAACAGCAGCTGGAGTGGGCAACACCGGGAAACAGCAGCCGGAGCGGGGAACACCGGGAAACAGCAGCCAGAGCAGGGACACTGGGAAACAGCAGCCAGAGCGGGGACACTGGGAAACAGCAGTCGGTGCGGGGGCACCGGGAAACAGCAGTCGGAGCGGAGACTCCAGGAAACAGCAGCCGGAGCGGAGGGCATTGGGTAACAGCAGACGGAGCAGGAACATCGGGAAACAGCAGTCGGAGCGGGGATACCGGGAAACAGCAGCCGGTGCAGGAACATCGGGAAGCAGCAGCCGGAGTGGGGACACCGGGAAACAGAATCGGAGCGGGGGCACCAGGAAACAGCAGCCGAAGTGGAGACTCCGGGAAAAGCAGTCAGAGCGTTGGGAAACCGGGAAACAGCAGTCGGAATGGGGACACCAGGAAACAGCAGCCGGAGCGTGGTCACAGGGAAACAGTGACTGGAGCGGGGATGCTGGTAAATAGAAACCCAGAGCGAGGACGACAGTGACCCAGCAGCCTGGTGCAGGAGCGAGGTTGGTCTTCCAACATGGAATATGGTGGCAGCTTGCTGTCAGGTCATGTGGAGACCCCCTGTGCTGATCTACTGCAGAGATCCTTTGAAGAGAGACTGTGGTGACTGTCTTTTCAACTGTACTTCTTGTTTTTTCTGACCTGTGGTCATACTTTGTATAGATATAATAAGACCATAAGACCATAAAACATAGGAGCGGAAGTAAGGCCATTCGGCCCATCGAGTCCACTCCGCCATTCAATCATGGCTGATGGGCATTTAAACTCCACTTACCCGCATTCTCCCCGTAGCCCTTAATTCCTTGTGACATCAAGAATTTATCAATTTCTGCCTTGAAGACATTTAGCGTCCCAGCCTCCACTGCACTCTGTGGCAATGAATTCCACAGGCCCACCACGCTCTGGCTGAAGAAATGTCTCCGCATTTCTGTTCTGAATTTACCCCCTCTAATTCTAAGGCTCTGTCCACGGGTCCTCATCTCCTCGCCTAACGGAAACAATTTCCTAGCGTCCACCCTCTCCAAGCCATGTATTATCTTGTAAGTTTCTATTAGATCTCCCCTTAATCTTCTAAACTCCAATGAATACAATCCCAGGATCCTCAGCCGTTCCTCATATATTAGACCTACCATTCCAGGGATCATCCGTGTGAATCTCCGCTGGACACGCTCCAGTGCCAGTATGTCCTTCCTGAGGTGTGGGGACCAAAACTGGACACAGTACTCCAAATGGGGCCTAACCAGAGCTTTATAAAGTCTCAGTAGCACAACAGTGCTTTTATATTCCAACCCTCTTGAGATAATTGACAACATTGCATTCGCTTTCTTAATCACGGACTCAACCTGCATGTTTACCTTTAGAGAATTCTAAACTAACACTCCCAGATCCCTCTGTACTTTGGCTTTACAAATTTTCTCACCGTTTAGAAAGTAGTCCATGCTTGTATTCTTTTTTACAAAGTGCACAACCTCGCATTTGCTCACATTGAATTCCATCAGCCATTTATGCAACCCTTTCCTTCATTTCTCCATTCTGTTACGAGAATTGTACCTAGGTACCTTTGCACCTAAGATAGCACTGGAAAAGGCGACTTATAAACGTTTCACTGCACTCATTTGAGTACATGTGGCAATCAAGCTAATTCAATTCAAGCCCTCACAATCACCACAAAGAAGTCTCATGCTATGCCCGCACACTGTGTGGCATAGAGGCATCCCAAGGAGATCAATATAATGTCTCCACAAAGACCTCTGAGGAACATAATTCAAATGGAAATTTTTATGCTACATTGGATGAGTAAAAGTCTGTCAGTAAGCTAACATGATAGCAGCCCCCCCCCACCCAAAAAAGCATGTCACAGACATATAGTTGACTTTTGATCAAGATGGCAAGATTCCAACTTGGTGTTCGTGTGTGTGATTTTCAGGCTTTGCTTGCAATCTATGAGTTTCCCATTCTTCATGTTCCCTTTTGTGCTGCGGTCTCTGTGGCTCCTACAACATTTCAGTCTTTCTTCTATGTCTGTTGAGCCCCTTTTTTCGAACTATTAATGTCTCCAATTTATCCCCAGTGCACAGTACTTTGTAAATTCCCTTGTTGCCCCTACACTCTCCTCATGTAAAGATCAGCATTATCATGAACTTTTTTAACCACCCTTTCCAGAGCTCCCATACCCTACATATCTTCAAGTACCATGCTGTAATTTCCAATTGCCCTCCATCACTGTCATCATTCCCTCAGCAACCCAATGTAATGAAACCCATCACCAGGTCTGAGTTGCCTGCTTTTCCAGGACTCCACAGAGTGCCCCTTGATAAGCCTCTTGACCATATCGAGCAATCCCCGACACTGACCATGGTCCAACCCCAAGATTGAGTTAGCAAGACAACTAACTCAACATGACAACAGTCCACCCCTTCCCAGATTGACCGCTCCACAGTACATCATCTGACTGCACTCAGTTTGCTGGGTTAACTGGGACTCAGTGCCCAACCACAAAATATTGATCTCTAGTCTCTGATAGGGCCCAGTGTCTTCCTGACTGCGGCCAAGACCTTGGACTTGATTAGGACAATCTCCATGACTGACTGTGGTGGTACCTACTGACTGATCACATAGTCCCTTGACACCATTAAGGACTGTTCCCCTTTGAATTTTATACATGACCATTTGCGTGAGGTTCGTGCATCACGTTTGCTTCATAAACTGCTGGAATATGCTGCAGATGTGACACTGATGCTGTGACAATGCCCACCTCCCTAACTGTTCTGTGCTCCCCACTGTGATAAAGTCCCTGCCTCTCCCTCTGACAGTCTGTAACTGAGTACTGAAATCCTTGTGCATTAAACAAGCAATGTGAACCACAATGCAAACCATAAGTCAATGGATAAGTGCTAAGAAAATGAGAATAAGATGTTGCTTGACTTGGAGTTAATGTAGGTCAGTGAGCACAGTGGTGATGGGTAAATAGGACTTACTGTCAGTTTACACAATGGCAGGCACTAGAGTTTTAAATGGCCTCAGCTTTAGGAAAATCATTATGTGTTATTGTTTTGATAGTTATAGGAAATGGAAACAATGTGAAACCTTTAGTTTCCTATAAATGCCAGTGATTCAATGCTGAAATGTTTATCTTTTATAACTATAGTGCAGTACCTATTTTTCTTTATTTCAACTCACCTGTTAAAATGTAGCACAATATTAAATATATGTTTACAGATGGTTCACCTCATACATAAATACAAAAAACAAATTGAAAATAAAATCATTACATGATCTAAAGCAGTTTTGTAATGTTTAATTTTTGTCAATAATCCATCACTTTCATAAATGCATGGGAGTTCCTGAGTTATAACTTCTTGAACACATTGGAACTTATCAAAATGAGATGCACTTGCATGCTGTGCTAAGATATTCAATCAAAAATTAGGTTCCGCTTCATTACCCTTTATGAAGGCCATAACAGATACATGAAACAATGGCTAAGGGTGATTGAAAGCCATTCATTTGAAAGCAATGGAAACAAAATTTGCTGGAAAAGCTCAGCAGATCTGGCAGCATCTGTGAAGGGAAATCAAAATTAACATTTTGGATCAGGTGACCCTTCCCCAGAACAGTTGAAGGCAACCCTTACTGAAAGATTTCCTTCAGTGAAGAGATGGTACATTGCATTTTGGAAAGTGGTATGAAGCTACATTGAGGAGCTTTGTGCATGCATTTAATTATGCACAAACAGTGCATTACTTACCTACCCAGAAAAGGCCAGCAAATTCATTCAGACTAACAATAGATCTCCCAAAAGCCACAACTAGTTCAGTATGTGATAATATTGTAGATCAATTTAAATCTGTCCCATTTTACAGACATTGGATTGGTATCTCTGAAAGTAATAATGCACGGGCGTATTTACCAAACTTTATTTTGTTTTAAACAAATTCTGATAAAAGTCACTGCAATAATAGAAAAGTTGCATCCCTCTCTGAATCTCCCTTCATATCTCTCATATGCTTGCTCTGTAATGCCTCCTTCAGTTTATGTGTCTGATTTTGATGGCAAAAGACAACCAGCAGTAGTTCTGAGGTGTTTTGCTCCTTGCTTTGAATGTAAACTTTTGAAATAAGATATCTACATTCTGGTTCTGAGAGAACACATCCAGCTGAGAAGTAATAGCATTGCATTGTATGTCTATTTTCAATCTTTTCAGAATATGTTGTTCCCTGGATTAACAACTTTGAGGGTCACTTTAATTAGAATAATTGTTTACATCACATTGTGTCAATTTGTACATTTGAACTCACCACAGATTGATCTGATCAAAACGATTATTTCTTCGCGCTAATAAAAGATGAGAAGAAATAGAATTACCTTAATACCTTTAATAAATTGAGGTCAAACAATAAAGTCACTCTTTGAAATATGACACATATTAGCTCATGCCAGATGGTACAATTCAATCTTTGAGGAAAACAAATTGCAGCAGGACCTTAATCAGCTGGGGAAGTGGGCCAAGAAATGGCAAATGGAGTTTAATATAGGCAAGAATGAGGTCTTGCATTTTGGGAAGTCAAATCAAGGTAGGAGATTCATAGTTGAAAATGTGTTGCTGGAAAAGCGCAGCAGGTCAGGCAGCATCCAAGGAACAGGAGAATCGACGTTTTGGGCATAAGCCCTTCTTCAGGAATCAGGAATCAGGAATCTTCAAGAAGCCCTGAAGAAGGGCTTATGCACGAAACGTCGATTCTCCTGTTCCTTGGATGCTGCCTGACCTGCTGCGCTTTTCCAACAACACATTTTCAGCTCTGATCTCCAGCATCTGCAGTCCTCACTTTCTCCACGAGGAGATTCATAGTGTATGGTAGGGCCTTAAAAAGTGTAGTGGAACAGAGGGATCTAGGAGTTGAGGTTCACAGTTCTATGAAAGTGGAGTCACACGTAGACTGGGCAGTGAAGAAGGCTTTTGCCACACTGGCCTTCATCAGTTAGGGCATTAAGTGTAGAAGTTGGGAAGTTATGTTGCAGTTATATATGGCATTGATGATGGCACATTTGGAGTACTGTGTTCAATTTTGGTTAAAATCAGTGTCCAAAGACAGATTGAATTTTTAACACTGAGAAAGAATGAACAGGTCAGAAGCAAAATACTGCAGATGCTGGAGTTCTGAAGATTAAGACAGAAAGTGTTACGAGAAACTCAGCAGATCTGACAGCATCTGTGGAGAGAGAAACAGAGTTAACATTTTAAATTCAATATGACTTCTTTGGAACTAACAGGACAGTTCATTCTTTGATACCATGAAATTGCTTAAATATGCGATTTATAAATATGGAACTGTGGCAGTTGTAGTTATACCATAGACTCTGTGCAATGAAAGCAATTTAAGATCCCTGTCTTTTGTTCACTTCCTAACTTTATCTCATTTTTTAAGTCAGTGAACAGATTTAAATGCCCTCTTAACCTGCCAACTTTGGTGGTGGAAGGTGTTTTATCTGGCAGGAGGCTGGAAGGTGGGTATTCTGTCATGTGCCTGTCATGACTAGATTATGTCTGTGGCAGGAATAGCACTGTACAGCACTAAATGAGCAATTAATACCTCTCATTCAAAGGCAGTCAGTGTTTGATCAAGAATCTGACATCAGGAAGGAAGTGGCCTGCTGAAAGCCTACTCTCGCTGTGACATGCCTCATTGTGAATGTCCACCTATCATTCCCCTGGGATCCTGCTATGATTTTGGCCTTTTGTGGCTGCCATCAGCAACTACCACCTCTCTAGTAGCTGCTGTTCAATGAGCTGCTGGCTTCTGAAAGGTTGGTAGCTCTCTGTGTTCAGGCTTCTGCCTACAAGGCTCTTGATTCAGGCGAAGTCCAGCCACTGTCCCATAAGTACCTGGCGTTGGCTCTTAAAGTGGCCTTAGCTAAAAAGAGGCCACTTGAAGCTTTTTACAGCTCTAACCAACTGGTAAGACCTCCATCATAGAGTCATAGAGATGTACAGCATGGAAACAGACCCTTCAGTCCAACCTGTCCATGCCGACCAGATATCCCAACCCAATCTAGTCCCACCTGCCAGCAGCTGGTCCATATCCCTCCAAGCCCTTCCTATTCACATACCCATCCAAATGCCTCTTAAATGTTGCAATTGTACCAGCCTCCAACACTTCCTCTGGCAGCTCATTCCATACACGTACCACCCTATGCGTGAAAAAGTTGCCCCTTAGGTCTCTTTTATATCTTTCCCCTCTCACCTTAAACCTATGCCCTCTAGTTCTGGATTCCCCGACCCCAGGGAAAAAACTTTGCCATTTTACCCTATCCATGCCCCTCATATGTGAAAAACATTGTATAGTATTGACACACAGCTCTATAATAGTCAGGTCATCCAAGTATAAAATATTTCTTCTGGGGTGGAATGTAGTGGTAGGTCTTCTCATGCATTTCCTGCTGCTGTACCATTTGATTTGGGACAGCATACTGGAAGAAATTCCAAGTCAATTACTATCACAGCAGGAAGATTTCACACCCATTCTGTTCCTAAAACCATCTAGAAACATTAACTTTCCAAGAGTTTGCATGTACTGTTTCTGTTTGATCTTCAAAAAGTTCAAGTATAAACATAAAACAGTTTTTCTGACAAAGTAATCACAAAAGTGGGGCAGTGAGAACAAATTCCATGATGTCCTCCCTGTCATCTTCTATAATCTAGTGGAAATCCTGGAGTAAATGTTTAATAGTGGCTATTCGTGCTCAGTCTGTGCCATTTCCATTGCTTTTCTACCAATGTTACAAAAGGAGATCAAATGAATCACACAAAACTCAGGGAAAATTACTATTCTGGAAGAAGCAACTCATTTGGTGGTGCTTGCACATTCAGAAAGGGATCATAATTAGATTAGATTAGATTAGATTCCCTACAGTGTGGAAACAGGCCCTTCAGCCCAACAAGTCCACACCGACCGTTCTGAAGAGTAACCCACCCAGATCCAATTCCCTCTGTCCAATGCACCTAACACTATGGGCAATTTAGCATGGCCAATTCACCTGCCCTGCACATCATTTGGACTGTGGGAGGAAACTGGAGCACCCGGAGGAAACCCACACAGACACGGGAAGAATGTGCATATAAAATCATCAGTGATATAATTATTCTGTTTGATGGATACTTACGGTGAGACCTGCTTCGCCTTTCTCTCCGTTCTTTCCCTAAAGTTTCAGAAAGTACAAATCATCAGTTCTAGTGCACACTAAATGTTTTCTGAATTGATGATATTAGACAATGATTGTCATTTTATACAGAAACAAGTATCTTACAGGATCGCCTTTAGAACCAGAGAGCCCTTCATCCCCTTTGTCACCTTTGTTTCCTCTTTCACCTTTATATCCACGATCTCCCTTAATGAAGCAAAATGATAAAGTTAAATAGAATTTCAATGCTAAATGAGATGGAATCAATTGATTAATATACTTTATATAAATGCAATAAAAGAAACAAGTTCTCTCCCACCAGCTTTCAACCTTTGCCTTACTAAGGAAGTAAGCACTGAGTTGTAGTAAACATGTATATAAAAATATTTAGGGCCATGAAGGTTAACTATATAGTGGTAGAGAAGGGTTCTTGTAGTGGAGTGGTGATGTCACTAGGCTAGGAAGCTTGGGTTCAAGTCCCACTTGCTCCAGAGGTGCATAATAACTTGTCTGAATAGTCTGATTAAAAACTGAGAGTGTGAGGTGAGGATAGACAGCAAGGGTGACAGGCAAGGCCTACAGCGGATGCAATGCCAGGAGCCAAGGGCAACAGTTGGGAGAAAAAGAGTCTGAGGGTGAGAGTGGAAGCAATTGGGGAAAGGTCTCATAAGCATACACCCCATGGTAGAGGTTGTCTGTAGCAAGCAACATTAAAGTGAAACTGGCAACATTAAATGGATATATTTTATTTATGACATTAAGTGAAGATATGCTAAGCGAGTCAACATTAAGTTGAGACATTAGATTCCCTACAGTGTGGAAACAGGCCCTTCAGCCCAACAAGTCCACACTGACCGTTCTGAAGAGTAACCCACCCAGTCCCATTTCCCTCTGACTAATGCATCTAGCACTATGGGCAATTTAGCATGACCAATTTACCTGCCCTGCACATCATTTGGACTGTGGGAGGAACCTGGTGCACCCAGAGGAAACCCACACAGACACGGGAAG
>NW_025204110.1:0-3293 GCF_004010195.1 Chiloscyllium plagiosum
TCAAGTCTATAACCAAAAAGAAACCACGCTACTCAGTATTGCAGATTTGCACAAAACATACTAAGCAAGACAACACTTAAAAACCATAAATTTTCCTACTCCTGTGCTGTGAACTCTCCCACACAAGCTCCTCCTTTATTTGCATTGAGTTGCTTTGATCTTTTTTCCCTAAATTTCCAAAACAATGCAACAGCTCATAAAATAATAATTACTATTCCCGAAATTGTTGGAAGTCTGCGCTGACACCTAAAATACCCCAAATATTGAAACATCTCTCACAGCCACAATCTTTTCCCGTCCTCGAATTAGGATTACCTCGAATCGTCTGGTCACTATATTACAAAAACATGAGTTGTTGCACTTGAGAAGATGTGATTGTCTGGCGGACATTGCTAACAGAGCTGAGAATGGTTTGTTTCATCATGAAAGGTGCAAACCACGATCTGACTTATCTCTGCGATGATAAACTAAGGATCTGTTAACTCATTGAATCCCACACAGTTTGTTTTGGAAAGTGATCTATTCCTTTGTAAAGTTTAGCAACTGTTCTAATTTGACTGACATTCAGTCAGCAAATAATGGAAATGCAAATAGGGAGATGTGACTTTTTACTGTATTCTCTGCTATAGCTGACTCAAATCGTTTTGGAATGTGCTTGTTGATATTTTATGAATAAACTACACAATACAAAACAAAACAGGCAGATTACTCCTGCAATTAGTGAATCGAGCAGGTCCAATCCGTTGTACAATATGATATGATACAAAAATCACATCTCGCTGACTCTCTATTATGTTATATCATGTCAGAGGCAATTAACCTTTAAATTGATAATCCAATGAAGAGTTCATATCCGATATGTCGATTCTCCTACTCATCGGATACTGCCTGACTTGCTGTGCCTTTCCAGCATCAGACTCTCGACTCTGATTTCCAGCATCTGCAATTATCAATTACTCCTCGGTGATGACCAGAAATTTGCACTAAGCCGCATTTGTGTGAGCCAGCCAGTGTCTCATGTAGTTCCACTGTTACAGATCTGGCAGGGGCTGAGGGAATTTGTTTTGCATTGGGTCTGGTGCTGAGTGAGAGAGTAGGAACTTTGAGAGGGGTAATATGGAATTACATCTCATTGTGCTTACCTGGTCAGTGTCTGGGGCATATAATCGATCTGGCCGAATGTCGTTGGGGCGCAATGTATTTGAAGAGTGGGGTTAGTCTATCAGTTCCTCGGGTGTTAGTCTAGTGTTTAATCGCCTCACTTCTATTCCAGCACAAGCTGATTAATTACAGAACACGCCAGATCCTCGTCAGAAATCCAACTTGATAGATGATGACCTTATTTGTTTTAATTGAACAAAGTGATTTCTTGTTGACAGTAATCACACAATGCTGCAAATATTGGTTCCTAATCAAAACAGAAGTTTATTCCAAAAGAAATGACGACAAACTAGAATAAACCAAACTTCATACCTATAACACAGAGTCAAAGGCAATGAACACGCAGTATATTTCATAACTCTCTTTAATCTCAAAACAATGTATCAATGAATCAAAAGGACACGATTTTTATCTATTCTACATAACACGACTCACAGTGCCGTTCCAAAAAAAACAATTCCCATAATGGGCGGCATTGTGGCACAGTGGTTAGCACTACTGCCTCACAGCGCCAGAGACCAGGCTTCAATTCCCTCCTCAGACAACTGACTGTGTGAAGTTTGCACAATCTCCAAGTCTCTGCGTGGGTTTCCTCTGGGTGCTCCGGTTTCCTCCCACAATCCAAAAATGTGCAGGTCAGGTTGGTTGGCCATGGTAAATTACACCGTAGACTTAGGTTAAGGGCAATGCAGAATAACCATGTCCCGTGGTGAAGCAAAGTATAGGAAGGACACGATTCGTGAACCATGGATGACAGGAGAAATTGTACAACTCGCCAAGAGGAAAAGGGAAGCGTACGTAATGTCGAGGCAGTTAAGAACAGAACAGGCCCTGGCGGAATGTAGGAAGAGTAGGACAAGTCTTAAACAATCAAGGGTATTAGGGGTCATGAAATAGCTTTAGCAAGCAGAATTAGGGACAATCCCAAAGTATCTTAATCTTATATAAGAAGCAAGCACGTAACTAGAGAAAGGGTTGGTCAACTAAAAGATAATGAAAGAAGACTGTGTGCCAAACCTGAGAGAATGGATGAGATTCTGAATGAATGCGTTGCATCAGTGTTCACTGAGGAGAGGAACATGATGAATCTTGAGATTGCAGATAGAAGTTCGATTAGTCTGGATCACGTTGGCATAAGTAGGGAAGATGTGTTGGGTAGGCTAGAAGTTATTAGGGTGCACAAATCGCAAGGACCGGATGGGATCTATCCCACGTTGCTGAGGGAGGCGAGAGAAGAAATAGCTGGAGCCCTGACAGATATCTTTGGGGCATCCTGAAATACAGGTAAGGTGATGGAGGACTGGAGGGTTGCTCATGTTGTTCCCCCTGCACAAGAAGGTTGGTAGGGATATTCCGGGTAACTACAGACCAGTGAGCCTGATGTCGGTGGAGAGTTTACTGAGAGATAGGTTCTATTTAAATTTAGAAAAGAATGAGCTTGTCAGTGACAGGCAACATGCGGGGGTGATCGTGCTTTATCAACTTAATAGAGTTCATTGAGGAAGTCACCAAGTTGTTAGATGAAGGAAGGGTTGCTGATATCATATAATGGACTTTAGTAAGGCATTTGATAAGGTTCCCCATTGTAGACAAATGGAGAAAGGGAAGTCACGTGGTATGCAGGGTGTTCTAGCGAGGTGAGGAAATAACTGGTTGAGCAACAGGAGACTGAGAGTAGCAGTTGAAGGGAGTTTTTCGGAATGAAAAACGTGACCAGTGGTGTTCCACAGGGGTCAGTACTGTAGATATTTTAGATTATTTACAGTGTGGGAAACAGGCCCTTCAGCCCAACAAGTCCACACCGACCCTCCGAAGAGCAACCCACCCAGACCCATTACATGTATCCCTTTACTTAATGCTATGGGCAATTTAGCGTGGCCAATTCAGCTAACCTGCACATTTTTGGACTGTGGGAGGAAACCGGAGCATCCGGAGGAAACCCACGCAGACACGGCGAGAATGTGCAAACTCCACACAGACTGTTGCCTGAGGCGGGATTATGAACCCGGGTCTCTGGCGCTGTGAGGCAGCAGTGCTAACCACTGTGCCACCGTGCCGCCCACTGTTGTTTGTAATATACATAAATGATCTAGAAGAGGGCACTGTTGTTATGATCAGCAAGTTTGCAGATG
>NW_025204110.1:3581-6510 GCF_004010195.1 Chiloscyllium plagiosum
GGATAGAGACAAGCTTTTTCCCAGGGTGAAGGATTCAACAACGAGAGGTCACGCTTTCAAGGTGATAGGTGGAAAGTTTAAGGGGGATACATGCAGCAAGTACTTCACAAAGAGGGTGGTGGGCGTTTGGAACGCGTTGCCCGCGGAGGTGGTCGAGGTAGGCATGGTAGATTCGTTTAAGATGCGTCTGGACAAATTCATGAGTAGGTGGGGAACAGAGGGATACAAATGCTTAGGAATTGAACAACAGGTTTAGACAGTACATTTGGATCGGCTCAGGCTTGGAGGGCCGAAGGGCCTTGTTCTGGGCTGGGCATTTTCTTTGTTTTTTGTGTAATATTCACATCAGAATCCCTGTATCTATCACTTGGCTAAATGATTTGTGACTGCCACTTCTAAACTGACACTATAGCAAATGTCTTCCTGGGGCTACGGTACACCTGAGTGTCAATGTACTCTGCTTTAAACAATCGCTTCAGAGCTTTTCCTTGTCCCAACACTTCTGTCTGGGACCGACACAGGAATTTTCATTCCTAGGCAGTCTAATTTAAACTCGCATTTCTTTCACATGAGCACAGATCTACACATCCACTCAGTTCCAGAGTCATAGAGGAACTAAAATAAATTACAAATATAATTGATGTGAAATTAATGCTTTCTACATTACTTCTTTCTTCTTCAATCGAAAATTCCAGAACTCTACAAATAATCTTTAAGGCCACATCATTTCCATGCTGTGCTGCAAGCGTTAGAAGTAAACAAAGGTTCACTCGTGCACAAAGCCATTCAGGAGAAGGTGAGGACTGCAGTTGCTGGAGATTCAAGTCAAGATTCGAGGAATGCTGGAAAAGCACAGAAGGCCAGGCAGAATCCAAGAAGCAGGAAAATCGACGTTTCAGGCAGGGGCTCTTTGACTTGATTTCAATCTTGATTACAAAGCCAATCAGCCTACATCCAAACCCCAAACACATTTTCAAAAACAAATCTTGTCATTACAGAAATAACTTCAAGTTCTCCATTAACTGCAGATGTACAGAGAAGCCCATTGCTTATTCACTCAAAAGTCCAGAGCCAAATGCAAACGAACCGATGTTGCACTCTCTCCATAAAAAAATACTGGCGCTTATATTTTTCCAAAGTGATTCCTTTGCTTAATTCCACCGAAATTCTCTGAAGTCTACAAGTGAAATGGAGATTTCTGCAACGTTCCCAGAAGAGATGAATAATGTCCCAAGCAATAATTTCCGTGAGGAATATGCGATGATGGAGTTTCCACGGCGTCTCTGTCATCTGAGACTAACTTACTGAACGTCTGCCAATGTGTGGCTTTTGGGCACAACATGCCCATGCATCATTGTCAGTGACAAATTGACCGCGCAGAGAATCCACAGACAGGTTCACACAAAGTCAATGGTGAAAGGGCACTTAACAAGAATTGTTACAAACTGAAGCATCGTGTAAAATATTCTTCACACATGGTGAAGTGAAAACGTCATTTTCTGCCTGAATCTCTTTGTGCAGTAAATCTCTGTGTACTCAGTGCCAATGTGAGACAATCTCAAAACCTTTCATTTATACCTGCTGACATCGCCTGGGGGACTGTTACGTTACAATTCATTCATTCAAGACTGTGGTGCAATTCATTCATTTAAGACCTTGAACAAACATCTGACAGCACTGAGTTAACTTCCAGCGGACACAGAACACTTTAGAACTGAGGTTTATTGGATGATACAAACCTTCACCGATTATTTCCTTACTGAAAATATTTCACTTCCCAGCCCACTTCCCAGAAATATTTCTTTGAATTGTGGAACCCGACTGTACTGAAGACACAGAGATGGAGAGCTTGAGGAAGTCGGTGATATCTCTCATCTCTATATCCATCAGCTTTGTATTTCTGTGGTTAGCGCAGGGTGGAAACACCTGAAACTTTAGCACTAAAGAAGCATATCGTTGGAAGAGCTCTCACCTATTCCAGTTTACGTTGATGGCAGAAATGCTGAGGGATTTAAGTTGCAGCACGAACACATTATTTTATGCAGCGAATCTGCCCAAGTTCAGAGCGAAGTTCTGGTCACGTAAATTCTTCACTTATGATGGAAAGAGGATGTAAAGAGGCTGGAGGAGTGATTCTAAATGTCAGGCTGGCTGCGAGTGATGGCTTCAGCTGGAATATTGGGTCTTCACAGAGTGCCCTTTGGATGAGTGTCAAAGACCAGCAGGATGGGTCTCTGCATTTCTCTTGCAAGGGAGGAGGGGTGGGGCAGAAGCTGTCGTTCCTGTACCATGATGATTCTCAGACTCTCTCTGTTCAGCTCATAATAAACACTTTATTACAACCAGCAGGGAAAGGTTCCGGGTGCCAGTGATCACCTCATCTGAGTTGGGTATTGGAGAAGCACATTTGTTTTTGAGAGAGTTTATTGAGTCCACCACCTGTCTACTTACTTCACAAAAATATTGTTTTCTCTCTCTCTCTCTACCTCACCTGTCTGCCTTTTTTCCTCTCTCACGCTGACCCTCCATCTCTCAGTTTCTTGCTGTGTCTCTCTTTCTCTCTTTTTGTCTCGCTCTTTTTGCCCCACTGTCTGCATCGATCTGTCTCTCTACCTGTCTATCTGTCTGTCTGCCTCACTGTATCCCTCTATTTCTATCCTTCTTTGTCTCCCTGTCTACCTCTTTCCTGGTCTCTCTGTGACTCCCTCTCTCTGTGTGTCTTTCTCTCACAAAGGCGATGACACACACTTGTCTCAGTTTTCATCACTTGCATTGATTCAAAGCACTTCCTGATCCCCTCATTCACTGATCCTTCACCAGGCAGTGATTTTGTAAACTGCAAAGTGCACAGATACAGCCGACAATACGTTGACACATTACTGTAATGATGTCTGCTGGAGTTTGATCGTCTTCCTTTCTTCTGTCTGTG
>NW_025204110.1:6728-9078 GCF_004010195.1 Chiloscyllium plagiosum
CCTGTGTGATTGCTTATCTGTGTGTACTTTGCACATTGTGAAGCTGTTATGTTTTGCCTGTGTGTATGATGTTTGTAAGGTCACAGTCCTATGACGGTGTGGTTTTGTGTGTATGTGTGTCTGTGTGTGTGTCTGTGTGCATTACTCTCAGCATGTCTTGTTGGTTCTATGACACCATGTGTGTGTGTGTCTCTGAGTGTCATTGTATTATTATTGAAGTGCGGTGTGTCTCTCTGCCTGACTATGTTCATGTATAAGCAGGTGAGTGTATTGATCAGACTGTGCTTGGCTGTCTGTCCGTGTGTCAAGGCCTTTCTGTGCCCCGAGTAGGAACTCTCTGTGTCTCTCTGTAGGTGTGTCTCTGTTTCTGAGTGTCACTCTTCTATATCTCATTGTGGTTGTGGTTCAGTAACTATTTGAATGTGCTTGTGTGTGTGTCGAAAAAGGTACTGTCGGTTCTTCCAAGTTGGTGTTTAATGACTCTTACGCTGAGTTCTTTTATATCTGTGTGTGGGGCTGTAGGGGTGATTCTTTGTGTGGAGATGTGTTCCTATATCTCAGTATGACTGCATTTCTCTGTGTGTGGATATGTGTGCATTTGGCATGTACATATGTGTTCCTTTCTGTACTTGCGTGTGCGTATGTATGTGTGTATGTGTGTGTGTGTGAGCGTGTGTGTAGATTTGTTCCGATTTCTCACTATGCCTGCAAAATTTCACCAGGTGGTGAAGGAGCAGTACTCTGAAATAATGCTTCCAAATAGAGTTGTTTGACCAGAACCTGATGTTGCGTGATGTTTAAATTCGGACAACCCAGTCGAGCAACCGCATCTCTAAATCATCAGTATGACTGCATTTCTTTGTGTGTGGATGTGTGTGCATTCTGTGCATACATAAGTGTGTCTCAGTATGACTGTTTGTCTGGGTTTATACGTGTACACACAAGTGTGAGAAGGTGTCCCCCCTTCTGCACTCTGTTTTCAATCCTGTGTGTTGCGAGGGTGCTGGAATGTTGCTGTAGTCTGTGTGCAGATGTGTTCCCACGTTTCAGATTGATGGTGTTACTATGTATCTGTGCATTGTGTGTACGTTTATGTGTGCTTTTGTTTGTCAGTATGTTCTTATATCGCACTTTGACTGCATTTCTGTGTCGAGGTATGTGTTCTGCGTGTATGTGTACGTGAGTTTGTGGGTGTAGATGTGTTTCTGCATGTACGTGTATGTTTGAGCGAGAGTGTGGATGTGCTTCGGTGATCCTTTGGGTGTGGTTCTGTGTCTGTCTGATCTTGATATTCCCTCTCCTGAAAAGGTTCAAGTGAACTCTTGAGCAGGTCACGGTGCACATATTCCGCATTTCCGGCAAGCTAGGAAATATCTAACTATCAGCATCCGTAGCTCCTGCACTCTGAGAGCTCAACTGTTACTTCAATTCAAGGACCTAAGACAAATGAACGAAACAAGACAGGGAAATATTCAATGAAAGGAAGGATTCCAGTTCTTCCATCCTTGTTTGTAACATGGATGCAATATTGAAGCTTGTTGTGTCCATACATTTATATTGTTACATATTAGATCAGTAGGTTATATAGCATGGGAGCAGAATTAGGCCATTCACCCCAACCAGTCGTTCTGACATTTCCACATGAGGAAATTCTATTCTCCTGCATTCTCCCCATCACATGTGATTCACTGATCAATTAGGAACACATATTTTTAATAGATTTGTTGTAGAGCAGGCCAGACCCTCTCAAAACATTTCAAGATGGTAGCCCAAACCCTAACTTTTCTGAGCTTAACTTGTTTTGAGCAGGTATACAGTGGACATTCCAGGAGTGATGGAGCTTGTCAATATTCCTCGGATTGAAACAAAACAGAATTTATTTCCAGAATACCGAATGAAACACAACCAAAGGGAACAGAATACAGGCTAGGTTAACCTGTGTGAAAGCGAACAGACTGTCCCAACTTAATAATTGTTCTCAATTCTGCACAAATCCCCATAAACACCTCTTGGCAATACAGGTCAAATCAAACACAGGGTCTGACAGGAGAGATGTCAGAGAGAGATTCAGCATTGAACAATTACTTTCACATAGCTGTTCCTTTTACCAGCAGTCTGAAAGACTGGCTGCTTACGAACAGCAAACCAAACTAAACCAGACCAGAGTAAAGCTGAGCTGTGAGAATTGGCCACTCCCCTTTCATTGTATTTTTTTTCCTTGAAAGCCTTTTGCTGGAGGTAGTTTCTGTTAGAAATCATGAAGTTGGCCCTAAAACCCATCAAAACTAGACATCACAGAACCCCTGCATTTACAACCATTCTAAGAAAAAAATAAGAACATTAAAGGAGC
>NW_025204111.1:0-3431 GCF_004010195.1 Chiloscyllium plagiosum
AATATGATGATACTGAATTGTTAAGTAATACAACTGGATAATTTATGTGAATCAATGATTTTTTTTGTTGCAAAAGTATGCAGTGCTTTATGAAATAATATGTGCAATACACTCCATTAAAGTCCATTTCAAATCATACAGAACAGAAAAGGCAAAGTGACCATAGTCCTGATCTCTCATTAGACAGAGGTCACTGGTGGTGGTTTAACCTGAAGATCACGACATCTCAGACAAAGGGAAAGGTTGAGAAGGAGAGTCCTTCTTGGTAACCTCAGCCAGGGTGCCATTTGAACTTCTGCTATTAGTATTACAAGCAGCTGCCCTGCCAACTGAGCCAAACCAATGGCTCATAGTGTTCAGGGCTGTGCAGGTTAGGTGCATTTGATTGGGGTAAAAGTAGAGTAGTAGGGTAGGGGAATGGGTCTGGATGGGTTACTCTTCAGAGGCTCAGTGTGGACTTGTTGGGCCGAAGGGTCTGTTTCCACATTGTAGGGATTCTGGAAAAAAAAAGGCAATTGTGGTTGTTAGCCCTTATTTCAAGGAGGTTGGAATATAAGAGTAGGAAGGTCTTCCTGTAACTGTACAAGGTGCTGGTGAGACTACATCTGGAGTAGTGTGAACAGTTTCGGTCCCTTTATTTAAGGAAAGGCATCACTCCATTGCAGGCAGTTCAGTGAAGATTCACTTGGATGGTCCCGAGAATGGATGGATTGTCTTATGAACAAACATTAAACTGGGACTGTACTCACTGGGATTCAGAAGAATGAGCCGTGATCTCATTGAAACATAGGCTTTGACAAGGAAAATGCAGGGAGGATGTTTCCTCTCATGGGAAGCTTGGCCAGTTCACCGAACCTGCACATCTTTGGAATGTGGGAGGAAACTGGAGCATCCTGAAGAAACCCACACAGACACAAGGAGAATGTGCAAACTCCATACAAACAGTATCCAGAACAGTTTGTTGATGGCGTTTGGAGGTGGCAGAAATAGGGCTTATGCAGTGTAGAGATACCTAACTCACATCTGGTTTTCCTCCATTGACCAGTCCCTTCCCACTTATATCTATAATTTCTCCGATACTTTACGTCAGTTTCAGAATTTTCAGTTTGCAGGCTCTAGCCACCTCCCCTTTACCGTGGACAAGCAATCCTTTCCCCATCCATCCCCATCAGGGTGGTCTCAGGGCTCTCTGCTTCTTCCTGGAAAAATAGCCTGCTGGGCCCTACCCACCCCCACCCTCCTCCACCTGGCTGAGCTTATCCTCACCTGAACAGCTTCTCTTAATGGCACTCACCTTCTTCAGGTCAGAGAGGTGGCCATGGATACCCACGTAGAGCCCAGTTATGTTGTCTCTTTGTGGGGTATGTGGACAAGGGAAGAAAAGAAGAACTGAGTTAGGTCTCTCTACACTCCATAAGCCCCATTTCTGCCACCTCCAAATGTCATCAACAAATATGTCCTCCCATCTCCTCTCCTCTCCTCCCGTGTCAGCCTTCTGCAAGGACCATTCTCTCTGGGAGACTCTGGTGCACTCCTCCTTCATTCTGCAACCCCAGAAGGTGGAATATCTGCCCATTTACTTCCTCCATCATCAATATCTCAGCGGCTAAACACACTTTCTAGATGAAGTCATGCTTAATCTATACTTTAGTTTACTGCAATCTCTGCTCAAAATGTGGTCTCTACTACACTGGGGAAACAAAGCATAGACTGGGTGAGTGCTTTGCAGAACATCCATGTTCTGTGTGCAAAAACATGTCCCTGAGCTTCCAGTTGCTTGAAACTTCAGCATCCCATCTTGCTCTCTGGCCTACATCACTGTGTCAGGCTTGCTGCATTGTTCCAGAACAGTGCCTCATTTTCTATTTGAGAGCTCTAGAGCCTTCCAGACTCTGAGTTCAACAATTTTAGAACTTGAAACACTTTCTCCCATTTCTTGCCCCAACCCCAAGCCTTGTCCTTACATGGTCTGCTATTACATACAACCCATTATTAGCCATTAATTTATCCCCCTATTAGCCATTTGATTTCCCAGGCTGCTCCACTTCTCCGTCTGCCCAACTGTTTATCTCTCTCTCTGGGCTCCATCTCCACTTTACTCCTTCCCTCCCCCATCCCCAACCAACTCTATCTTCTGCATGAAAAAACAATGCTTTCCTAGTGACTAGCAGCTCTGTGGAAGAGTCACTGGACCCAAAATGTTAAATCTTGATTTCTCTCCACAGCCACTGCCAGACATGCTCAAGTCTTCCAGCAAATTCTGTTTTTGTTGGTGATATGTTGTGATTTGTTTAATTAAATGCTGATTGGAAGTTGCTGCTGTTCCAGACCAATCATGTGATGCTGAGTGACCGAGGGGCATCGCGATTTGCTGAAACACTGGGGTTTCCCGAAATCCCAATGGAGGCTTTGATTACAGAACGTTTAGGGCAGCGAAACCTCCAAGCAGCTTCCACCCAAGTGGATTCGCAAATGGAAGTGTATTTAATTCTATCTTATTTTGTTCATTAAACTATACCTTGTACAGAATCCTGTACAATGATTTTTATTGACCTCAGTATCATTATGGTTATGGGGTTTTAGTGTGGGCTCATTTGATATAATTAGCATTTCTTACAATTTGGTACTTGTTTGAATCAAGTTGCCGGTTACCTTCCCTGTTTTACTATAGTGTTAGATGTGGAGCTGGAGTTGAGCATGATTTTCTGAATTCCCATATCTGCAGAATCTGAGCCAAAATGTAGAAAGAAGCACGAGCCTGGGTTATGGCCAGAGCTACTTTTACGCTTGGATGTTATTCATTCACCCTCCATTTACCTAAAATAGTCACATTCGCAATAGTGTTTATCACATTGTACACAGATCCTCAGAACACGGTCACCGGGCATGTGATATCAGAGTTAATCACTTCCACTTGCAGTAACCAGCAGTTTCCTTCTGCTATGTTAAAGGTTTAGGTGAAAGTGAGGACTGCAGATGCTGGAGATCAGAGTCAAAATTAGAGTGGTGCTGGAAAAGCACAGCAGGTCAGGCAGCATCCGAAGAGCAGGAAAATCGATGTTTCGGGTAGGAGCCCTTCATTAGGAATGAGGCTGGGAGCCTCCGAGGTGGAGAGATAAATGGGAGGGGTGTGGGGATGGGGAGAAGGTAGCTAAGTGTGCAATAGGTCAGAGAGGAGGGTGGAGTGGATAGGCGGGAAGGAAGATTGGCAGGTGGGACAGGGCATGAGGAAGGTGCTGAGCTGGAAGGTTGGAACTGGGGTAAGGTGGGGGGAGGGGAAATGAGGAAATGGTGAAGCCCACATTGATGCCCTGGGATTGAAGTGTTCCGAGACGGAAGATGAGGCATTCTTCCTCCAGGCATTGGGGGGTGAGGGAGTGGCGGTGGAGGAGGCCCAGGACCTGCATGACCTTGTCAGAGTGGGAGGGGGA
>NW_025204111.1:5242-9080 GCF_004010195.1 Chiloscyllium plagiosum
ACAAATGGAGCTCCATTTCAGGTGCATTGTTTGTAGATATGTTCTATGTTCAAAGTTATTGCACAGCTCTGGAGCAGGTGGAATTTGATCCCAGGCCTCCTTGACAAGACACACGGATTTTACCATAAGAGACCTTCAAATCATGGATTTATGAGGTGCAATTTTGGATTGATTGTCTAATCTATGTTATAACTTGATCTCTAGATGCGCTATTTAGTTCCTGTAGAGGGAAGTAAATGTTTTGCCTTGGGAGCAGAGCATGATAATTGGGAACGTCCTTAAAACAGGTAAACATCTTACAACTCCGACAACTTTTCATAAGCCACAACAGGTTTTAAAACTAAATTGGTTGGTCAACTTGTCTGAAACATCCTACAAAAGCAATAAAAATCATACTAAATATGAAACCTGTCTTCTCCCCATGCTCTGTAATTGGACTGCATTTTGCAGCTGAGGATGATGTAAAAATGCTGAAAATGTGTTGCTGGAAAAGTGCAGCAGGTCAGGCAGCAGCCAAGGAGAATTGATGTTTCGGGCATGAGCCCTTCTTCAGGAATGGACACATTTTCAGCTCTGATCTCAAGCATCTTTCTCCTAGATGATGTAAAAATGTCCTGTCCTAAAAACTTTTAAAATTGATCAATGATTTTGCTGCTTATAGTTTAGAATTTTCCAGACACATCAATGTCAGCAGCGCTTCCACTGACTGCCTGATTTTACAATATCATCTCAAAGGTCTCTTCTGTTTTGAGCAACTGACTATGCAGTCATTGGGGAAAAAAAATGATGTTTTGCAGTGCCCTTCCTGAGTGACTTCTGGATTCTCACCAGAAGTGAAATTCATTTTGAGTATATTCTGTCTTCATTTAGATCTCCACCTAACCTGCATCTTTATGTCCAAGGCCTTTCCAAATGCTTGTTCCTTTTCAAAAAACTTTGAGCAAAGAGAGAGTTTTAACTACTTCAAGTTAAAGTAACAGTGGTGCAATATAGTTCGTATTTTGAAATACTTCCATTGGAAACTTTGACGAAAGAAAGAGTAACAGGGATTTTAAAGCTTGGCTTTTTTTTAAAACTGAAGACTATTTTTAGATTAGATTTCTCAAAGAATTAAGTGACAAAGTTGATTGATGAGGGAAGGGCTGTAGATGTCATACTCATGGACTTCAGTAAGGCATTTGATAAGGTTCGAGCTGAAAATGTGTTGCTGGAAAAGCGCAGCAGGTCAGGCATAGGCTGATGGAGAAAGTGAAGTTGCTGGGGCTCCAGGGTGTATTAGCTAGATGGATGGAGATCTGGCTGGGCAACAGGACACAGAAAGTAGCAATGAAGGGAGTTTCTCAAAATGGAGAACTGTGACCAGTGGTGTTCCACAGGGATCCGTGTTGAGACCACTGTTGTTTGTTATATACATCAATGATCTGGAGTGATGTACAGGAGGTCTGATTTGCAGATGACACAGAGATTGGTGGGTTAGCAGATGATGAAGGGGACTGTCAGAGATTGCAGCAGAATATAAATAGATTGGAGAGTTGGGCAGAGAAATGGCAGATGTAGTTCAATCCGGGCAAATGTGAGATGATGCATTTTGGAAGATCCAATTCGAGAGCGAACTACACGGTAAATGGAAATGCCCTTGGGAAAATTGACGTGCAGAGTGTTCAGGCCCTGAAGGTGGCAATGCAGGTCGACAGAGTGATCAAGGCGGCACACAGCATGCTTTCCTTCATCGGATGGTGTTGAAGAAAATCACAGATGCAGACCTTGGGAATTGACCAAGCTTATTACATCTCATAATATGTCATGGGTAGCAGCCAGTCCATAAAACAAATGGATCGTGACTGCGTCGAAAAGCTCCAGTTCAGTAGGGATTTATAAATGGCCCAAATGACAATTTGCTTAACTAGACTCAGTACCACAAATTAGCCACTAGATGGCCGACTTACACTTGCATGCAGCAGAGTTGAGACCTTGCCAAGAGTGGGTATTAATGGTGCTTTGTTCTCAGGACTTGGGTCAATACTCTATATTCATATGCTCATTAGTGACAGTCTCCAGATAAGGCAGTTCATGAGTCATGCGAGTAAGCATACTATCTCATAGGTAAGGCAAGTCTATTTCTAGAGCAAATTATACAATGATGGAAGAGAAAGTTAAAAATCAGACAACACCAGGTTATAGTCGAACAGGTTTATTTGGAAGCACTAGCTTTCGAAGTGCTGCTCCTTCATCAGGTGGTTGTGGAGTATAAGATTATAAGACACAGGTCTTTTTCAATATATCATTTCAGTTACATCACACTGTAAACTTTTGCTATAAATTCTGTGTCTTACGATTTTATATTCCACGACCATGGAAAGCGCTGCGAAGGCTAGTGCTTCTAAATAAACCTGTCGGACTATAACCTGGTGTTGTGTGACTTTTTAACTTCGAACCAAATGCAATATTCTACATATGGCCTAACCAATGTCATATACAGCTGCAAAATGACATCCTGACTCGTGGACTCAATGTCCTGACCACTACTGGAAGTACGACACACACCTTCTTAACACCCTATCTACATGCGTGGCCACTTTCAGATATAAAGCTGCAACATGACATCCTGACTCTTGGACTCAATGTCCTGACCAATACTGAAAGTACAACACACCCTATCTACATGCGTGGCCACTTTCAGGGAGCTACAAACTTGAACCCTAATATCCCGCTGTACATCAATGTGTTCAGGGTTCTGCCCTTAACTATATACTTTTCCTTAACATTTGATCTCCTAAAGAGTAGCACCTCACACTGAGACAGATTAAACGCCATCTGCCATTTCTCCGCCCATATCTGCAACTGATCTATATGCCGCTGCATCCTCTCACAACCTTCTACAATATCCACAACTCTACTGATCTTTGCATCATCTACAAACTTACTAACCCACCCCCCATCTACAACTCCATCCAAGTCATTTATATCTATTACAAAAGCAGAGGTCCCAGCATGATTCCCTGTGGAACACCACTAGTCACCATTCTCCAGCCAGAAAAACACCCTTCCACAACTACTCTCTGCCTTCTATGGGCAAACCAATTCTGAGTCCATGCGGCCAAGTTACTGTGGATCCCATGCATTATACTCTTCTGGATGAGCCTACCATGAGGGACCTTGTCAAAAGCTTTACTAAAATCCATGGAGACAATATCCATCCGCTCTTCCCCCATCGATCACCACCTCAAAAAATTCAACCAAGTTAGTACGACACGACCTGCCCTACACAAAGCCATGCTCACTGCCCCTAATTATGCAGTGCTTTTCCAAATGTGCTTAAATCCAATCCCAGAGAATTCTGTCAATAGCTTCCCAATGACTGATGAAAGACTCACCAGTTTATAACTTCCTGGATTATCCCTAATTGCAGTCTTGAACAGAGGAACAACATTAGCAGCTTGCCAGTCCTCCGGTACCTCTCCAGTGGCTAGTGAAGATACAAATGTCTTGGTCAAGGTCCCAGTAATCTCCACTCTTGCCTCACTGAAAAACTTGGTGGAGATAGCATCAAGCCCTTGCGACTTAGCAACTTTAATGCTCTTCAAAAAACCCAATACCACTCCTTTTTTGATCTCAAAATGCCCTTGCATATTAGCATGCTCCACACTAATCTCACTATCCTCTAAATACTTCTTCTGAATCAATACTGACACACAGTACTCATTTAGGATTTCGCAAGCCTCCAAGCACGAGTTCCTCCTTTATTCTCAAATGGTCCTACCTTCTCCCTCATTATCCTCTTGTTTTTATTTTTAATGTATGCCGAGAATACCTTGGAATTCTCTTTAAACCTATTTGT
>NW_025204112.1:0-1931 GCF_004010195.1 Chiloscyllium plagiosum
TATCCTTCCTCCTTTGTCCTTGAGTGGGCCAACCCTCCCCCCAGTTACCCTCTTGCTTCTTATAGATTAGATTAGATTAGATTAGATTACTTTACAGTGTGGAAACAGGCCCTTCGGCCCAACAAGTCCACACCGACCCGCCGAAGCGTAACCCACCCATACCCCTACATTTACCCCTTACCTAACACTACGGGTAATTTAGCATGGCCAATTCACCTGACCTGCACATCTTTGGACTGTGGGAGGAAACCGGAGCACCCGGAGGAAACCCACGCAGACACGGGGAGAACGTGCAAACTCCACACAGACAGTCGCCTGAGGCGGGAATTGAACCCGGGTCTCTGGCGCTGCGAGGCAGCAGTGCCAACCACTGTGCCACCGTGCCGCCCGATGAATAAAAGTCTTTGGAGTTTTCCTTAACCATGCTTGCTAAGGATATCTTATGACCACTTTTAACTCTCTTACTTTCTCATTACAGATTGGTCTGATAATCCCGAAGTTCTTCCCTGACTTCATCTGTCTTCCGTTGCCTAGAACTTATGTATGCATCCATTTTCCTCTTAGCCAGTCTCACAATTACACCAGAATCCATGGTTCCCTAATCTTGCCATTTCTATCTCTCATTTTCGCAGGAAACTATCTTTCCTGAACTCTAATCAACTTCTCGTTAAAAGCCTCCCACATATCAGATGTGGATTTACCACCTAATAACTGTTCCCAATCGACATTCCCCAGCCACTGCTAAATTTTGGTTTTGTTGGCCTTCCCCAAATTTAGCACTAGTCCTTTACGACCACTCTCACCTTTGTCGATGAGTATTCTATAAGTTATGGAATTGAGATCACTATGTCCAGAATAATCCCGACTGAAACTTCAACTACCTGGCCAAGCCCATTTCTTAACAGCAGGTCCAGTATGCCCCCTTCCCGATTTGTACTATTCGCATACTGTTTGGAAAATCTTCCTAGATGCTCCTTACAAATTCTAGTCCATCAAGACCTCCAAAGCTCATTCGATCCCAGTCAAATTTGGGAAAAATAATATCTCCTATCACCATCACCCTGATGATCCTACACCTTCCAATGATCTCTCTCCATATTTGAAATTTCATCTCAAGCTTGGAGTTGGGAGGCCTGCAGTACAACTCCAGTATTGTTACTGCACCGTTGCTGTTTCTGAGCTCTGCCCATATTTCATCACTGTTAGATTCCTCCATAATGCCCTGCTTCAGGACAGTTGTGATATCCTCTCTGACCCGTAATGCAACTTCTCCCTTTTACGTCATTCTATACTGCCTGTAGCATTAATGGACTTGGATATTTAGTTGCCAATCATGCCCTTCCCTCAACCAAGTCTCAGTAATTGCAGTTACATCATTCTCCCAGGTATTAATCCAATTCCTAAGTCATCTGCCTTACCTACTACACTTCTTGCATTAAAACAAATGCACCTTAGAACAACAGTCTGTTTGCATTCATCTGCTCCCCGCCTGCAATTGCCTTTAGTCATGCTGACTTCATGATGTAGTTCCTTGCAGGCTTTAGCTACTACCTCCTTAATGTCCACTAACCCCCTCATTTGCTTCCTATCTCCTGCCACATCAATTTAAACCCTTCCTCAACAGCATTAGCAAAAGCCCTCCCGAGGACGTTGGTTCCAGTCTGGCCAGGTGTAGACCATACAATTTGTAATAGTCCACCTCCGCCAGGACCAGTCCCAATGTCTCAAAAATCTGAACCCGTCTCCCCTGTAACATGTCTCAAGCCACGCATTCGTCCTGATTGTTCTGTCATTCGTACTCTGTCATTAGCACCTGGCACTCTCAGCAATCCGGTGATTACTACCACTGAGGTCCGACTTTATAACTTGGCTCCTAACTCCCTAAATTCTATTTGTAGGGCCTAGTCCCCTTTTTGCTTACCTCTTTGATT
>NW_025204112.1:2282-3780 GCF_004010195.1 Chiloscyllium plagiosum
AAAAAAGTAATAGAAAAACTTACCTTTTTGACATACAACAGAGTCCTTGTTTTGTTTCGAGGAGGTAGAGAAAGGTGAGTGAATGTAGTGTCTCTGGTTCAGCCACTGCCCAAATATATCAGTTCACTCAACTTCCCGGAGTGCAATTTTACCGCTCCTACTCAGCTGCTCACTCACTGCTGCTAAAAATGACGGCGGCTGATGCTCAGGTTTTGTCCTTTTAACAGGAAATTTGCCTCCTCTGCAGCCCCCTTGTCCTCGCTCTCACTGCTCCTGGTGCTGCTGAAAATGAAGACCACAAAGGAGTGTGAGATGCGGACGAGTCGGGGTATCGAATGTACTCACTAGGTGAATAGGCTGCAGGTTTTGAGGGATTGAAGTGCAGAAAATAATGTGAGTGTGATGCAGTAACTTCGGAAAATGAGATGTGGTGACTGTGTAGTTTGAGATGTAGGAACTGAGGAAAATGTGAGCAAGTGATCGAGTGAAGTGGGATTATTGACTGTGAGGCGTGGTGCAGTGACAGAGTGAAATATGATTTAAGGACTTCATACATCAGTCACTGAAGTTATACATATCGGGGCAGCAGGTGGTGAAGTTGACAAATCATAAATTAGCTTTTACAGTGAAAGGATTCGAAAACAGGGGAAAAGGTATCATGATTCAGTTGTACATTGCTTTGCTTAAACTGCAAACGAGTGTAATGTACAGATTTGTTCACTTTATGTGGTGAAGGATGTTCTGGCTATAGAAGGAGCATTGGCAAGTTTTACTGGACTTAGTCCATGGATGACGGGACAGAAGTGTGAGAAGAAGTTGATTCAGTTGGGAATATACTCGCTGCACTTCGTATAAATAGCTGGGATACCATGAAAGCTTACGAAATTCTAAGAGAACTGAAAGGGTGTAGATGTGGGAGAGTTCGAAAACGAAAGAGTCATAATCATTGGTTAACACTGTTAGGTACCATTTGTTTCACCACCTCAACCACCCTTCTCCAACCACACAACCCCCCCATCCACCACGTATCTCGATTGAGAATAAAGAGGGGGAGACAATCATGATGAAGTCAGTGAGAGACACGGCTGTACAAAGAGGGCATAAACGGAATCCTTTTTCTTGACAACCCCCAATTTTCAAATTTACTGAGTTGGGGGATGGAGCATAGCAATATCATACTGCTCCTTTTTCACATGCAGTTTGCCTTGTGCCTCAAATTCAGTGGACAAAAGGGCACTTTAATTCAAAGCGTTGAATGGCCGATTTGAGACTGCAGACTGGCTCGTGATGTGTCTACCATTCTCCTAGGTGGCAGCCTCAAGGGGAATGCCCCACTGCTCTTGTGTGTTAGGCCTGAGAATCAGTCTGAATGGTGCTGCAATTCCTCTGTAATGTTTTTGAGAAGAGTCCTGAACGGTCCTCCACTTATTTTGTTCCTCTTTGGTTTATTGGAGTCCTCCTTAAATACTCTCTTCAATTTATATCTCATTTTATCTCA
>NW_025204112.1:6029-9080 GCF_004010195.1 Chiloscyllium plagiosum
CAGTTGCACCAAGTGACATGCACGACGAGAAGTGATAAACAGATTGTCAATTATGAACAGAGCATAACACTGAATTTTGTGAGGAAACGTTGGACCGTTTGTAACTTTTCACGAAGGCTTTGAGAAACTACCATTCTCATGAATAAGCCAATTTAACGTTGATGCGTGCTGCTGAATGATGTCTCTCCCATTTAACACTGTCCGCTTTGCCTTTCAGTTAAGATATCGGTTGAAAGAACGTATCATAATTCAGCTGATGAGCCTATTCCTAACTCAAGATTTGTTATCACAAATTTCATTGTTTGTTGCCGACATTCATTGAGGATGCAATTGAGAGAAATGTGGACTCGTTCGAAAAAGGGGCTTCAATGCAAGGGTGATGAAATCACAAACGTCTGGAACTTTTCAGGCAGCCTGATTGACAGAAACTTCGAACGGTTAATCTTCCTTTATTGTTCAAGCTAACCTTTGCGGGATGAGGCAGTTGAAATTGGGAGACTTGACAGTCAGGAACATGCCCCTGCAGCTGAGAAGTGACATCCAGAAGTTTGAACGAAATATTGCCACAGTTGTAATACAAGGATCAAAACTCTGAACTTTTTTTAATTCTAAAAATGTGAATGCAATTTTCAAAACAGAAACAGTGCTAACTGGCATACTTTCAAATGCTTTCGAATCCAATCGGCTCTAACATCGCTGCTGTTTGTTTTATGTTTTGATATGTATGGACGCAGAATTAGAGTATCAATATCCTTGGGATAGGCAATGTCTGGAGCTCAACATGTTGATTTGTCCTGCACACATCTCTGCTGGAACATACCTGGAATTTGAAAGGTTGGATAATATTAATGGATGTAGTCTGCAAAACAAGACAGATGAGTTGAGTACCCAAACTAAAAGATGGAGTCATGCTGTCATTGTTATCACTGAAACATTATTTGAAAGGGGCTGCTCAATACCGCATAATGTAGGGACTCCAGGTGAGTCACGGAAACAGGTAAATAGGGAAGACAGTGTCGCAATATTTATCAGGAAATATATTACAGTATTAAGGAAGGATTGCGTATGGAAGGCTACTCAAATGAAATCATATGGCTCAGAATTAAAAACCAACGAAGAACAATCACATTGTTTGGAATGCACTATAGAAGCCTCTTGTAATCCGAGAGGAACAGACGAGCAGAACTGTGGGCATATTTCACTGAACTGTAAAAGCTATATGGTAATGACAGCGGATTTCAACTTCTCCATTATTAACTGTGATATTGACAGCGTGAACGTTTGAGATGGAGCAGAACTTTTAAATTGAGTCCATTCCTTCTGCCTTCTCCTGTTCCACGGAACATATTTCTTCACACCTAGAATCCATTTTGTTTCCCTTCTCCAGTAGCTTTCAATACACATCTGCGTTTATCTTGACAATTTAAAATGGACAGAAAGTTTCCAGTTTGTGAGCACCAGCCGTCTTCTCTTCACCATAAACGTGCAATTACTCTCCGCATTCAAACACAATCAGGATGGTCTTAACCACCAAAAAGGACGGATGATCTGGACTGTTCCCATCCACTTCAATAAAATGGACACTGGCAGATGCACAGATACATTCATAGACACGCATAAACAGGCATTCAAATACATCGAAACGAAGACATATGTACCCACAGGGGGATCAACGTGAACATCCATGTTTGCACGCATTCACACAAAATCACGGAAACCAACATACATACCAAAAATACACACCGTAACTCATACACACAAATGCAGAAACTCTGACACAAGGCATACATAAACACACAGCCGCTATCAGTGGTTTTGCAAAGCCACAGCAAACACAAGTACACGCACAAAGACAAGGGACCACTAAAAACGAAACCATATACAGATTCACGCATAACTGCCCACACATATAGTTAAAAATCACATAGCACCAGGTAATAGTCCAACAGGCAAAATTGGGAGCATTAGATTTTGAAACGCTCCTACTTCATCAGGTGTTTGAAATGAAGAAGCAGAGCTGTAAAAACTCGTGCATCCAAATAAGTCTGTTGGACGATAGCCTGGTGTTGTTTAATTTTTAACTTTGTCCACCCCAGACCAACGCTGGCTCCTACAAATACTGACACACATAGACAGAGAAACGTTTCCACAACAATACAGGCACACACACATAAAGAAACATGCAAATAAAAATACATATGCAGACACACAGGTATGCATGAAGACACGCGCAACTGAAAGCAGAAACCAACAGAGCTTGACGTGTTCTAACACACAGAGTCTTGGCTTGACAAAAAAATCTTCAATCATGTACAGACAGGAAGAAACACAGACACATACTCGAGCACATGCACATACAAAGAACGACATGGCGTTGTACTTGCACGGATATCAAAGTGCAAGAATACGATTTATCAATTAGCGAAATGGACTGCCTGTAACAATGTAGGAGGGGATAAACGTCCTTGAGCTCCATTAAACACTCATTGGCGGATAACAATTCGAATAGTTGTTATATTATAGCAGATATAAAACAACAGCTCGCAATTATATAATGCGTACTCCCCACAGTGAAGGAATTAAATAGGAATGATTCTGACAAAAAAATCGCAACTTTGCATTGATTACACCACATTTATTTACAGGTTGACCGAATCCAGTTCGCAGTAGACATAGTTAAAGACTAGCTATGAGTTCTGAAGAAGGATCACTGGGCTCTAAATCTCTCCTGTGCTCTTTCTTCACAGATGCGGTCAGACACGGTGAGTCTCTTCAGCAATTTCTGTTCTTCACATTTAAAGGGTTGACGTATTTGTCAACCAGTAGAACGAGAAGCCCCTTTGAGGGAGGCAGCAGTGAAATCACTTGGAAGAATGCGCTGTTAGTTTGCCATTGATCAGGCTTCAGTACTTGGGTTTCTTTATTAGATGAATAATGGATGTGACTGGAACTTTCACCACGTCGCAGAGTTGTTCTCTGAATTTAGACTGCGTCACCACATAAATAAACGTATTTGTGCAGCAACTTAAAATTTGCAGCATACTTCCAACT
>NW_025204113.1:0-3323 GCF_004010195.1 Chiloscyllium plagiosum
CCGTGGACAAGTTGGATCGAAGGGTCAGTTTCCGTGCTGCACATTTCTAAGACTGGAATTAGTGCTCCGCTTCCCTGCACCAATTCTCCCATTTACCAATCCTGCACTACGTCGGTAATTTTACCAACTCACTTATTGAGGTTATCCTGTCCCAGTCCTCCCACTGAGAAAATAATGGCACCGACATGAACTCTCCAATTATTGTGGCCCTGAATCAATGCCTCCCATTTAGTTGTTCCTGATACACATCTTCCACGTACAGATGCCGTGCTGATTATTTTATTTTTTCATTTCGTGATGCACTGAACTGAATCTCCAATTTACCAATACTTGCAACATTTCTTCTTTTTATTGATTCCCTGTCCCCTATTCCCCAATTTCGACATGCTCTGCTCCAATTTTCCAATATATTGGCACTCCCACCAATTTTCTAATGTAACGGCACTGTGCACCAGATCTCCCATTTATTGCTTCCACCAAATCTCCCATTTACTCATATCCCTGTACTAATCCTTCAATTTACTGGTGCCCGAGTCCATTCTCTCATTTAAGTGTGCGCTACTCTAAATCTCCTATTTAGTGTTGCCATGCACCTATTCTCTAATTTAGCTCCACTGGGCACCGGGTCTCTCATTTACCGATGGCCCGCACCAATTCTCCAATTCAGTGTTGCTTAGTACCATTTACCCCAATTACTGACATCCTGAACAAGCTCTCCATTCAGTATTGCCTTACACCAATCCTCATACTGACTGATGCTCTCGCCCAATTTAGGGGTGCCCTACTCTCATTCCCGCATCAATTATTGTCCTGCCCCAATTCTCCCATTTACTGCTAAACTGAAACTCTCCCATTTGTTGCTAATTGCACCAATTTGCCATTATCAGATACCCTGTTCCAAATTGTCTTATTTTGATAAGCCCTTTCCCAATTCTCCCATTTAGTAGTTCCTTGGAATGTTTCTCCAATTTCCTGGAGCACTGTCAGAATTCTAAAATTTAGTTATAGACATGTTGGACTGCAGGGTCCGTTTCCATGTTGTACATCTCTATGATTGTATGGCTCTATTTATGGCTCTGCTGCTCTGCACCATTTCTCCCATTTACCAATCCTGCACAAATCCTGAAACTGCACTAACTCTCCCAATGAGTATTATCCTGCACAATTTAAAGGCACCTGCATGAATTCTCCAATTATTGTTGCCCTGCATCAATTCCTTCCATTTAATTGTTCCCTGAAACACTCCTTCCACATACGGGTGCCCTGCTGAATTGTTTTCATTTAGTGATGCACTGAACTGAATCTACAATTTACCGATGCTAGCAACACTTTTTATTGATTCCCTGCCTCTATTCCCGAATTTAGACAAGCTGTGCTCCACTTTTCTAATATATTAACACTCCCACCAGTTTTCCAAAGTAATGACACTATACACTGAATCTCCCATTTATTGATTCTCCCCAAATCACCCATTTACTCATCCCCCTGTACTAACTCTTCCATTTACAGATGCCCGAGCCCGATTTACCATTTAAAGGTGCGCTACTCTAATTCTCCCATTTACTGGTGCCATGCACCCATTTTGTATTTTAGCTCCACTGTGCACCAGGTCTTCCATTTTTTATTCCTCTCCAACACTTCTCCAATTTACTAGTCTGCCGCCAGAATTCTCTAAGCTTTGCGATCTCTGCATCATATCTACAAATTACCGATCCTACATATATCCTCCCTTTAGTGGTGATCTGCACCAATGCTCCCATTTCGTGGTGCACTGTATTGAATCTGGACCACTAAGCCTTTGCAACATTTGTCCTATTTACTGATTCACTACCCGTGTCCTCCCATTTGCTCGAATTCTCGAAGTTATCAGCATCCTGCACCAGGTCACTCATTTACTGTTACCCCACACCAATTCTCCAATTCAGTGTTACTCAGCACCATTTCCCCCAACTATTGATGCCCTGAACAAGCTCCCCTCACAGTGTTGCCTTACTGACTGACCCCCTCGCCCAATTTAGGGGTGTCCAACTCTAAATCTCCCATCAAGTATTGTCCTGCCCCAATTCTCCCATTAACTGGTGCCCCGTTACATTTCTCATATTTCGATAAGCCCTTCCCCAATTCTCCCAGTAAGTAGTTCCTTGCAATGATTCTCCAATTTAGTGGAGCGCTGCCAGAATTCTTAATTGTGGCATGGACATGTTAGACCAAATGATCTGTTTCTGTGTTGCAAACTTCACTGATTGCATGACTTTATTTATGGCTATTTCTCCCATTTCCCAATCCTGCACAAATCCTGGAACTGCACCAATTCTCCCATTGAGTGTTATCCTAACCCCAGTTCTCCCACTTCGAAATTAAATGGCACCTGCATGAATTCCCCAATTATTGATGCCCTGCATTTTTTTTCATTTAGTGATGCCCTGATCTGAATCTCCAGTTAACTGATGCTTACAACACTTCTTTTTATTGAAGGTTGAAGACAGAGGGTGGTGGGGGAGGGTTGCTTTTCAGACTGGAGGCCTGTGACCAGCGGTGTGCCACAAGGATCGGTGCTGGGTCCACTGTTGTTTTGTCATTTATATAAATGATTTGGATTTGACCACAGGACGAATGGTGAGTAAGTTTACAGATGACAGTAAAATTGGAGGTGTGGAGGACAGTGAAGATGGTTACCTCAGAGGGCAACGGGTTCTTGATCAGATGGGCCAATGGGCTGAGGAGTAGCAGATCGAGATTAATTTAGATAAATGTGAGGTGCTGCATTTTAGAAAGGCAAAAGAGAGCAGGGCTTATTCACTGAATGGACAAGGTACTGGGGTGTTCCTAAACAAATAGACCTGGAGTGCAGATTCATAGATCATTGAAGGTGGACTAATATTTCGATAGGATAGCGAAGAAGGCGTTTGGCATTTTTGTCTTTATTGCTCAGTTAATTGTGTAAAGGAGTTGGGAGGTCATGTTGTGGTATTGGTTCGGCCACAGTTTGCAATTCTGGACTCCCTCCTGTAAGAAGGGTGTTGTGAAACTTGAAAGAGTTCAGAAAAGATTTACAAGGATGTTGCCAAGGTTGGAGGGTTTGTGCTGGAGGGTAAGGCTGTATAGTTTGAGGCTATTATCCCTGGAGGATCAGTGGCTGAGGGGTAACCTCATAGAGGTTCACAAAACCATGAAGGTCCTCAATAGCGTAAAAAGGCAAGGTGATTTCCGTGTGGTGGGGGAGTCCAGAAGCAGATGGCATCTGTTACAGTTGAGAGGGGAAACATAAAAGGACATAAGGGGAACATTTTTCACGCAGAGGGCACTATGTGCATGAGCTGCCA
>NW_025204113.1:3906-9083 GCF_004010195.1 Chiloscyllium plagiosum
TATACTGATGTTTGTAAAACTTAGGATCTCTGACTGTTTTGTGGCTGGAGTTTATTTTATCCTTGTATAGATTTGACACATTAATCCTCCCTCCCCATCACTACAGAAGCTGTTGGAACTGTTCAGTGTTTCCAGCGGCTTCTGTAATTATTTCAGGTTCCTGACGGGAGCAGTCTTTCACTTTTCGACAAAACAAACCCATCCTTGTGCTGCACCCAATATTTCAATAAGAAATGGGAAGCAGCAGAGGGGAAAGCTTCCGAGATGCCGAGCAATGCTGCCCGGTTCCACACTGCAATTCACAGGAAACCATCGCCAGGAAAAGCAAGGAGCAATCCGACAGATGCAGTCACTTTCCTTTTAAAACCGCTTTAGAAACCACAACCACTACGATGGCCGGGAAGCAATCCCGGGTAAACTGCTTATAAGGCAGCCACGCTCACCATTATACCGCCATCACCCTGCTATCGCCCCAAGGAACTACTAAGTGGAAGGATTGGGCAAGGACTTATCGAAATAAGAGACTTTGGAACGGGGCATCTGATATTGTCAAATTAGTGCAGTTAGACCCATATGGGAGAGTTTCAGTTTGGCAGCGAATGGGAGAATTGGTGCAGTGTAGCACTAAATGGGAGGATTGGGAGAGGACAATACTTGATGTGGGAATGAGAGTAGGGCACGCCCCTAAAGTGGGCGAGTGCATCAGTCAGTATGAGGATTGGTGTAAGGCAAAACTGAATGGAGAACTTGTTCAGGACGTCAGTAATTGGGGGAAATGGTGCGAGGCAACAGTGAATTGGAGAATTGGGGCGGGCCATCAGTAAATGAGAGACCTGGTGCACAGTGGGGCTAAATTAGAGAATAGGTGCATGGCAACAGTAAATGGGAGAATTAGAGTAGCGCACCCTTAAATGGTAGAATCGGGCTCGGGCATCAGTAAATGGAAGAATTAGTACAGGAATATGAGTAAATGGGAGATTTGGTGGAAACAATAAATGGGAGATTCAGTGCAGAGTGCCATTATATCAGAAAATTGGTGGAAGTGCCAATATATTGGAAAATTGGAGCAGAGCATGTCGAAATTGGGGAATAGGGGCCAGGGAATCAATAAAAAGAAGAAATGTTGCCAGCATCGGTAAATTGGGGATTCAGTTCAGTGCATCACTGAATGGAAAAAAATCAGCAGGGCACCCGTACGTGGAAGATGTGTTTCAGGGAATGACTAAATGGAAGGAATTGATGCAGGGATTCAGTAATTGGAGTTCATGCAGGTGCCATTAAATTCTCAGTGGGAGGACTGGGGCAGGATAACCTCAATGGGTGAGTTGGTGAAATTCCCGAATTAGTGCAGGATTGGTAAATGGGAGAATTGGTGCAGGGAAGCGGAGCACTAATTACAGCATTAGAGATGTACAGCACAGAAATAGACCCTTCAGACCAACTTGTCCACGCCTACATTTAAGAATTCTGGCAGCTCTCCACTAAATTGGAGAATCATTGCAAGGAACTACTAAATGGAAAAATTGGGCCCGGGCTTATCGAAATGTGAGAATTTCTAACAGGGCATCAGATAATGGGAGAACTGTTGTGGTTCTGTTCGCCGAGCTGGAAGTGGTTGGTATATTGGGTCCAGGTTGATGAGTCCACTACAGTGGACAGCTGAAACTGACAACCGGAAGCGGCAGGGACAGACCACTATAAACACCGGAGGAAACATCAAAGAAGCGCTTCACAGGAGGCTCCCAAGCACTGATGATGTCGCCTAACCAGGGGACGAAACGTTTGCAACAAAAACTTCCAGCTCAGCGAACAGAACCACAACAACGAGCACCCGAGCTACAAATCTTCGCTCAAACTTTGAATGGGGGAACTAATGCAGTTCAGCACTAAATGGGTGAGTTATGTTGTGCTGCACTAAATGTGAGAATTGGGACAGGACAATTCATTTTGGGAGATTTAGAGTAGGGCACCTCTAAATTGGGCGATAGCATCAGTCAGTATGAGGATTGGTGTAAGGCAACACTTAGTGGAGAACTGGTTCAGGACATCAGTAATTGGGGAAATGTTGCTAACTAACACTGAATTGGAGAATTGGTGTGGGGTATCAGTAAATGAGAGACCTGGTGCAGGGTGCTGATAACTTCGAGAATTGGAGCAAATGGGAGGATACGGGCAGTGAATCAGTAAATAGGACAAATGTTGCAAAGGATTAGTCATGGAGATTCAACACAGTGCACCACGAAATGGGAGCATTTGTGTAGTTCAAGATATGTGTAGGATCGGTAATTTGGAGATTTCATGCAGGGATCGCAAGATTAGAGAATTCTGGTAGCAGACTACTAAGTGGGAGAATTGTTGCAGGGAAATACTGAATGGAAGAACTGGTACACAGTGGGGCTAAATTAGGGAATGGGTGCATGGCACCAGTAAATGGGAGAATTAGAGCAGGGCACCCTCAAATGATTGTGTCGGCTAGGATATCAGTAAATGGAAGAATTAGTGCAGGGATATGAGTAAATGGGAGATCCGGTGGGAATCAATAAATGGGAGATTCGGTGCACACAGCTCTCCACTAAAGTGGAGAATCGTTGCAAGGAACTACTAAATGGAAAAATTGGGACAGGGCTTATCAAAATGTGAGAATTTGCAACAGGGCATCAGATAATGGGAGAACTAATGCAGTTCAGCACTAAATGGGTGAGTCATGCTGTGTTGCACTAAATGTGAGAATTGGGACAGGACAATTCATTTTGGGAGATTTAGAGTAGGGCACCCCTAAATTGGGCGATAGCATCAGTCAGTATGAGGATTGGTGTAAGGCAACACTGAATGGAGAACTGGTTCACGACATCAGTAATTGGGGTGCTAAGCAACACTGAATTGGAGAATTGGTGTGGGGTATCAGTAAATGAGAGACCTGGTGCAGGGTGCTGATAACTTCGAGAATTGGAGCAAATGGGAGAACACGGGCAGTGAATCAGTAAATAGGACAAATGTTGCATAGGATTCGTCGTGGAGATTCAACACAGTGCACCACGAAATGGTGCAGTTCAAGATATGTGTAGGATCAGTAATTTGGAGATTTCATGCAGCGATCGCAAGATTAGAGAATTCTGGAAGCATACTAGTAAGTAAGAAAATTGTTGCAGGGAAATACTGAAAGAAAGAACTGGTGCACAATGGAGCTAAATTAGAGAATGGGTGCGTGGCACCAGGAAATGGGGGAATTAGAGTAGGGCACCTTTAAATGGTAGAATCAGCTAGGGCATCAGTAAGTGGAAGAATTAGTACAGGGGTATGAGTACAGGGAGATTTGGTGGGAATCAATAAATGGGAGATTCGGTGCACAGTGCCATTACACTGGAAAACTGGTGGGAGTGTCAATATATTAGAAAATTGGAGCAGAGCATGTCTAAATTAGGGAACAGGGGTCAGGGAATCAATAAAAAGAAATGTTGCAAGCATTGGTAAATTGGAGATTCAGTTCAGTGCATCACTAAATGAAAACAGTTCAGCAGGCCATCCGTACGGGGAAGTGTTTCAGGGAACAACTAAATGGAAGGAATTTATGCAGGGCATCAATAATTGGAGAATTCATGCAGGGGCCATTTAATTGGGCAGGACAACAAGAATAATAACAATGGGAGAGTTGGTGCAGTTCCAGGATTTGTGCAGGATTGGGAAATGGGAGAATTGTTTGCGAACAGTGGAGCCATAAGTAGAGTCATACAATCAGAGGTGTACAACACTTCAGTCCAACTTATTTATGTCTCAATTTTAGAATTCTGGCAGCACTCCACAAAAGTGCTGAATCATTCCAAGGAACTATTAAATGGAAGAGTTGGGAAAGGGCTTATCGAAATAAGAGAATTTGGAAAAGGACATCTGATAGCTGGAGAACTGATGCAATGAGCACCAAATGGGAAAATTGGGCAGGAGAATACTTGATGCGGGAATGAGAGTAGGGCACCCCTAAATTGGGTGAGGGCATCAGTCACTATGTGGATTGGTGTAAGACAAAACTGAATGGGGAACGTGTTCAAGACATCAGTAATTGGGGAAAAGGTGCGAAGCAACACTGAATTGAAGAATTGGTGCGGGCCATCAGTAAATGAGAGACCTGTTGCACAGAGGAGCTAAATTAGAGAATTGGTGCATGGCAACAATAAATGGGAGAATTAGTACAGGCATCTGAATAAATGGGGGATTTGGTGGAATCAATAAATGGGAGATCTGGTGCACAGTTCCGTTGCATTAGAAAATTTGTGGGAGTGCCAATCTATTGGAAAATTGGAGCAGAGCATGTCTAAATTGGGGAATAGTGGCCCAGGAATCAATAAAAAGAAGAAATGTCACAAGCATCGGTAAATTGGAGATTCAGTTCAGTGCATCACTAAATGAAAACAATTCAGCAGGGCACCGGTATGTGGAAGATGTGTTTCAGGGAACAATTAAATGGAAGGAATTGATGCAGGGCAACAATAATTGGGGAATTAATGCAGGTGCCGTTAAATTCTAAGTGGGAGGACTGGGGCAGGATAACCTCAATGGGTGAGTTGGTGAAATTCCCGAATTAGTGCAGGATTGGTAAATGGGAGAATTGGTGCAGGGAAGTGGAGCACGAATTACAGCCTTAGAGATGTACAGCACGGAAACAGATCCTTCATATCCATGCCTAAATTTAAGAAATCTGAATTTAGCTCTCCGCTAAATTGGTGAATTATTGCAAGGAACTACTAAAAGGAAAAATTGGGAATTTACTTATAGAAATGTGAGTCATTGCAACAGATAATGGGTAAATTAGTGCAGGTCAGTGACAAATCGGTGAGTGATACTGTATTGAACGAAATGGGAGAATTGAGGATGGACAATACCATTTCAGAGATCTAGACTAGCGCGTCCCTAAATTGGGCAAGAACATCAGTCAGTATGAGGATTGGTGAAAGGCAACACTGAGTGGAGAACTTGATCGGGACATCAGGAGCTGGTGACTGCTGACTCCTGCATTATAGGAAATAAAGCAGCTTGAAAAACGTCTTAATTTCCTCAAGAGTTATACAAAATAAAAGAGCTGGAGGAGCCTCACTGCCTCCCCCTGTATTATACAAAATATAGGAGCTGGCTCAGCTTCTCTGCTTCCTCCTGTATTATAGAAAATAAAGGAGCTGGAGCAGCGT
>NW_025204114.1:0-9085 GCF_004010195.1 Chiloscyllium plagiosum
GTATTCTTCTATGTTCTATGTTCTATGTTCTGTTCATCCCAATTCAATCAAGCATCAGCACTGAGGTTTCTCATCTCTGGAACTATTCTTGTAAACCTCTTTTATACTCTCTCCAATGCATTCACACGTTTCATACAGTGTGCCCTCCAGAACTGTACACAATAGTTCAGCTGAGATCGAACAAGTATTTGTGCACGTTCATCCTAACCTCCTTGTTCTTGTAACATCTGCCCCTATTAAAAACACCAAGGCTACTGTCTGCTCTATTGACTTGGCTCAGCACTTGTCCTGACACTTTCAATGATCTGTGTACATATGTACCCAGGTCCATTAGCTCATAAGAAATAGGAACAAGGGTAGGCCATTTGGCCCCTCAAGCCTGCTCTGATTTCCGATAGATTCATGACTGGATGTGGATGTAGGTTTGCTCGCTGAGCTGAAAGGTTCATTTCCAGACATTTCGGTACCTTACTAGGTAACATCTTCAGTGGGCCCCATGCGAAGCAATGCTGAAAATTCCTGCTTTCTATTTATTTGTTTGGGTTTCTTTGGGTTGGTGATGTCATTTCCTGTGGAGTCATTTCCAGATTCATGACTGATCTTACAGGGTGGCACGGTAGTTCCATGGTTAGTGACACTACTACACAGCACCAGGGATCTGGGTTCAAGTCCAGCCGCAGGTGACCGTATGGAGTTTGCACATTCTGTCCTTGTCTGCGTGGATTTCTGCCAGATGCTTTGGCTTCCTCCCAATTCTAAAGATGTGCAGATTAGGTGGGTTGGCCTTGGGTAATGGCCCCATAGTGTCCAGAGGTGTGCAGGTTGAGTGGATTAGCCATGGGGATAGAGCAAGAGGGGAGGTCTGGGTGGGATGCTGTTTGGTGGGCCAGTGTGAACCCAATAGCCTGCTTCCACACTGCAGGGATTCTATAACACTCTTCATATCTGCCTTTCTCCGTAACCCTTGATACTTTGACTAATCAAGAACTTATCTATCTCAGCCTTGAATATATACAAGCACTCTGCCCTCACAGCTCTCTGTTGTAAGGAGTTCCAAAGACTCACAACCCTCAGAGAAAAAGATTCCTCCACAACTCAGTCTTAAATTGGCACCCCTTTATTCTGAGATTATGCCCTCTGTTCCCTCTGCTCCTACATCCCCTCAAGAAGAGCACCCCTTATTTACCTTGTCTTTTAATGCTCTTCCTAACAAAATGCAACACATCATGGCAGGCACAGTGGCTCTGTGATTAACATTACTGTCCAGGGTTCAATGCCACCCTCAGGTGGCCGTCTGTGTGGAGTTTGCATGTTCTCCCTATGCCTACATGGGCTTCCTCTGAGTGCTCCAGATTCCTCCCACAGACTCAAGATGTGTAGACTAGGGTGGGTTGGGCATGGGAAATCCAAAGCAATGGGGTGGAACTGGGTGAGATGGATTCAATGGGCCGAATGAGCTGCTTCCATGCTATAGAGATTCTATTCTCTCACATTTCTCTACATTGCCTGCAATTTATCAGTCCATTCTGCCATATGCTTTTGGAGTGCTCACAGTTTACAATGCTGACAGGTTTTATACAGTTCTCAAACTTTGATATGATACACTCCAAGATCTAGATCATGTGTAAAAATAAGAAAAGCAATGGTCCTGATAACAACCTTTTGGTAATTCCACCAGAAACCTTCTTAAAAATATCCATTGACAGCTTCTGTGTGTTTCCCAGCCTGTATTCATATTGCTGCTGTCAATTTTAGAACATGGAACATAGAACAATACAGCACAGTACTGGCCCTTCGGCCCTTGATGCTGTGCCGGCCTTTTATTCTACTCAAAGATCAAACTAACCTACATACCCATCATTGTGCTGTCATCCATGTGCCTATCCAAGAGTTGTTTAAATGTCCCTCATGGATCTGACTCTACTACCACAGCTAGCAGTGCATTCCACGCACCCACCACTCTCTGTGTAAAGAACCAACCTCTGACATCTCCCCTAAACTCTCCCCCAATCACCTTAAAATTATGCCCCCTTGCAATAGCCATTTCTGCCGTAGGAAAATGTCTGAAGGCTATCTGCTCTGTCCATGCCTCTCACCATCTTGTACACCTCTATCAAGTCACCTCTCATCCTTCTTCGCTCCAATGAGAAAAGCCCTAGCTCCCTTTTTATTCCATAAGCAAACATTTTTCTCGTAAGTTTGGTGTATCAATGCCTTTTTAAAGTTCACTTACACTCCAACAGTAACCTCATCAAATGGTATTGTTCCATTTTCAAAATGTCCAGCAAGTGCCATCATTGCTACTCTATAAATCGAGAAACTCAGCTAAAGTTCTAAGGATCCAAGCTTACTTTCCTTCAATGACAGATCGTACAGTCAGCATTCAATAAAAATGTCTAGAATTAAGAATCTAATTGTTGTGGTTCTGTTCGCTGAGCTGGAAATGTTTGTTGCAAACGTTTCGTCCCCTGTCTAGGTGACATCCTCAGTGCTTGGGAGCCTCCTGTGAAGCGCTTCTGTGGTGTTTCCTCCGGCATTTATAGTGGCCTGTTCCTGCCGCTTCCGGTTGTCAGTTTCAGCTGTCAGCTGTAGTGGCCGATATATTGGGTCCAGGTCGATGTGTTTGTTGATGGAGTTTGTGGATGAGTGCCATGCTTCTAGGAATTCCCTGGCTGTTCTTTGTTTGGCTTGCCCTATAATGGTAATGTTGTCCCAGTCGAATTCATGTTGCTTGCTGCTATGCAGACGGCAAGCAACATGAATTCGACTGGGACAACACTACCAGTATAGGGCAAGCCAAACAAAGAACAGCCAGGGAATTCCTAGAAGCATGGCACTCATCCACAAACTCCATCAACAAACAATCGACCTGGACCCAATATACCGGCCACTACAGCAGACAGCAGAAACTGACAACCGGAAGCGGCAGGGACAGGCCACTATAAATGCCGGAGGAAACACCACAGAAGCGCTTCACAGGAGGCTCCCAAGCACTGAGGATATCACCTAGACAGGGGCACCCTCTCCAATCCCCTCCAGGCCTTTGACCTGCCCTATTTCTGCTCTCAGCCTCTCCAACCTGCTCCAGGCCTTCAGCTCTCCGTTCCTGATTTCAGCCTCTCCAGGCCTCTGGCCCACCCTATTCCTGCTCTCACCCTCTCCAATCCCCTCCAGGCCTCTAGCCCACTCCATTCCAGATCTCGGCATCTCTAAGGTAAGTTTTTTTTAATTAAAAAAACTTTAAAATCTTTGAGAAAAGAAAGAGTGAGATAGTAGGGGAGGACAAAATGGACGAGTCCCTGGTTGAGACTCCACAATGTCCTAACCTGCAATGTCTTTTCTTCATTTTAATGTTAGGGGTATGTATGACCTACCATACAAGTGAACTCAACACACTTGCAATCACTTATCGAGGTGGTGAAAATTCAGAAACTGCAAAGGTAAACTACAGGATCTTCCAGATCAACAGCAAATGGTGGTGTCAGGACTGGAGGTATCAAACAGGTCCAAATCACTCTAATATAAATTGCTATGTTAAGTGAACCAACACAACTTTCTCAATTGTAATTTTTCAGCCCTTTTGGTGGAAGGAATGTCTGGTTAGAGAGCTCAGTCCCAGTTTCAAGGACACCAAGAAGGAGGAACTGAAAGTATTTCAAAGGTTATACCAAAGCACTGAGGCTGTACCTAACAGAGAAGGATGAACAGCCTGAGTACCTTTTCTGTTGAAAGGGACTTGACTGGGTCGGTACAGTGAGATTGTTTCCCCTTGTGAGAGTCTCGTACCAGAGGGCTTAACTTCAGAATAAGGGGTCACCCTCACTCAAGACAGAGATGTGGAAGCAATTTTTCTCTCAAAGGACAGCGAGTCTTTGGAATTTCCTTTATCAAAAGGCTGAAGCTGCAGAATATTTGCATGTATTTAAGGCGAAGGTAGATAGTTTCTTGATTACCAAAGGGATGAAAGATTTTCAGGGATATATAGGAATGTCTGAAGTAAAGATTGGATCAGCCATGATCTTATTCAATGATGAAGCAGGCTTGAAGGGCCAAATGGCCTACTCTTATTCAGGGATAAACAGATTAGTAGAATAGGGATCGGCATTAATAGAAATCCTTGTGGTGGTGTTTCCCATTTGAAGGAGAGTATCTATTGGCTGTCAACATAGAGCGCTCTGTAAGAAATGAAATTTGCTTACAGTCATTCATGGGAATGAGAATCACTGGTAAAGCCTATATTTAATGCCTATCCCTGATTGACAGAGGACAGTTCGGAGTCCTGTGGGTCTGGCGTCACCTGTCGGCCAGACCGGATAAGGATGGTGTTTCCTTCCCTAAAGAACAGGAGTGAACCAGATGGGATTTTCCCCAACAATCAACGACTGTTGTCATGATCATCATCAGAATCTTCATTCCAGATTTTTTATTGAATTCAAATTCAAGATTGTGACAGGATTCAAACCTCGGTCCCCAGGTCATTACATGGGCCTTAGTCCACAATACCACTAGGCCATTGCCTCCCCAGTGACATACAGCTTATGAGAGGTAGTGAGTGACAGTAACAGGTGTGTACACCAACTCAAAAAGTAGAAAAGAGTGAATTACATTGTTGTGGGTTTTGAGTCACTTTAAAGTCAGAAAAATCGAAAAGATAGAAGATGACAGGTTTCTTTCCCTAAATAATCTGAGTGAAAAAGATGCATTTTTCAATAATTCAGTATGTTCTCCACTGCCATTACTGGTTTGGATATTTTACTCAGATATAATGGAGCTAATTGAAGTTAAATAATCCAGTCACAATGATGAAATTTGTATCCATATTCTTGGTTTCTTAGGCCCAGTGTCTGAACTACTAGCCCAGTAACATGACCACTAACCAAATTAATTCATGCAGAGGTAACACCTTATCAAGAGACTGTGGTGAAATAGAACAAAGAACATGGAACAGGCCCTTTGGCCCAAAATGTTGGATCAAACATGACATCAAGTTAAACTAACCCCTTCTGCTTGCCCTTGGTCCTCATCCCTCCATTCCTTGCATATTTATCCACTTATCTAAAAGTCCCTTAAATGCCCCTTTTGTATTTGCCTCCCAGATGACCACCTATTTTGAGCAACTTGCTTTTACCCCATCTGTCATCCAAACAGCCCTCCACCACACCACCTCCATTCCCTGTTGCACTTCTCTAAAGGACCCCCAATAAACACAATAGAGTCTGCTTTATCCTCACCTATCACCCCACCAGTGTCTGCATCCAATGCATCATCCTTAAACACTGCCACCAACTCCAATTAGACCCCACCACCAAGAACATCTTCCCCTCCACACCCCTCTCTGCCTTCCACAAGGACCGTTCCCTTCGACAGTCCCTGGTTTGCGCCACTCTCCCCAACAAACCCCTGAACCCACAGGTACCTTCCCCTGCATCCAGAAAAGATGTAAAACCTGCCAGTACACCACTCCCCTCACCTCCATCCAGGGCCCCAAACAGTTCTTCCAGGTGAGACAGAGGTTCACCTGCCTCTCCTCAAACCTAGTTTACTGCATTGGGTGCTCCCGATGTGGTCTTCTCGACATTGGGGAGACCGAACATAAACTTAGGGGACGGCTCACTGAGCATTTCAGCCGGGCCACAGGGGCTGATCGGACCTCCCAGTCTCAGCCCATTTCAATTCCCCTGCCCACTCCCTTTCTAACATGACCGTCCTTGGCCACCTCCAATACTCTCTACCCATCTTCACCTATCCCATCTTCACCACCCTGTCCCCACCATCTCCTTTATCTGCAGCTCACCCCTCCCCCCAACACACATACACCCAGTCCTGAAGAAAGGTTACACCCGAAATGTTGACTTCTCCATCTCCTGATGCTGCCTGGCTTGCTGTGTTCTTCCACAGTGTTCTTGCCTGTCTACTTTTTGTCTCCATCACAACCCCTGATAGCGTGTTCCACATTCCTAACACTTTCTGTGTAAAAAGCTTGCCCCTCACATCTCCTTTGAACTTTCCCCCTCTCACTTTATATGCATGCCCCCTAGTGTTAGATGTTTCAACTCTGAGAAAAACACTCGGAACATCAACCCTATTTGTGCATCTCAAAGTTTTATAGACTTCTATCAAGTCTTCCCTCAACTTCCACTGCTCCAGAGAAAACAACTTGAGTTTTTCTAGCCTCTCTTTGTAAATTATACCCTCTAATCCAGGCAGCATCCTGGCAATCCTCTCCTGCGCCCTCTCCAAAGCCTCCACATCCTTTCTGTAATATGGTGACCAGATTTAAATGCAATACTCTCAGTGTGATCCAACCAAAGTCTTAAAATGCTGTAACATGATATCCTGACTCTTCTATTTAATTCCCCAAGCAATAAATACAAGCATGCCATATGCTTTCTATGCCAGCCTACCGACCTAAGTGGCCACTTTCAGGGAGCTACAGACTTGACCCCAAGATCTCTCTGTGCATCAATGCTGTTCAGGATCCTGCCATTAACTGTGTGCTTTTCCTTAACATTTGATTTCCCAAATTGCAGCACCCCACACTTACCAGATTAAACTCCACCTGCCTTTTCTCTGCCCTTATCTGCAACTGACCTATATCTCACTACTTTTTGACAATCCTCTACAGTATCTACAATTTTTTTAGATTAGATTAGATTAGATTACAATGTGGAAACAGGCCCTTCGGCCCAACAAGTCCACACCGACCCCGTCGAAGCGAAACCCACCCATACCCCTACATTTACCCCTTACCTAACACTACGGGCAATTTAGCATGGCCAATTCACCTGACCCTGCACATCTTTGGATGGTGGGAGGAAACCGGAGCACCCGGGAGAAACCCATGCAGACACGGGGAAACTCCACACAGTCAGTCGCCTGAGGCGGGAAATTCCTTCAATCATTGTATCATCTGCAAATTTATTAACTCCCCCATCTGCATTTTCACCCAAGTCATTTATATATATATTACAAACAGCAGAATTCCCAGTATGGATCCCTATGGAACACCACTCGTCATGGACTTCCAGCCTGACTAAAATCCATGCAGATAACATCCACAGCTCTACCCTCTTCGGTCACCTTTGCCATCTCCTTGAAAAATTCAATCAAGTTAGCAAGACATGACCTGCTCTGCACAAAGAATTTTACAATTCTTGCATGGTATTTTGTAAATGATCACTGTTTACAAAATGATCTCCACTGAAAGGTCAGTCACCTGAAAAGGCTCATTAGCCAATACAAGGTCCAGTATGGCCCCTCCTCTAGTTGGACTCTCCACATACAGTTACCAGAAATCCTCTTGGATGCACTTAACAAATTCTGCCCCATCTGAGTCTCCTGCTCTCAGTCAATGTTGGGAAATTTAAAGTCACCCACTGTGGATGATCTCTCCAGTACATCCTTTCTGAATGCAAGATGTAGCATTCTCCCTGATGAGTAATGCAACTCCTCCACCTCTTTTACCTTCTTCTCTGTCTTGTCTAAAACAACGAAACCTTGGAACCGTTGAGCAGCCAGTCTTGCCCTTTCTCAGCCAAGTCTCTGTAATGGCACAATATCATAGCGATTTTTGAGAAGACTTGTAGCACAGGTTGAAGGTATGGATGTAAGTTTGCTCACTGAGCTGAAAGGTTTGTTTTCAGACGTTTCGTCACCATGACTAGGTAACATTATCAGTGAAAGTCTCAGCATGTCCCGCCTCTCTATTTATAGGTCTTGGTTTCTTAAGGTGGGTGATGTCATGTCCAGTTCTTCATTTCAAGGGGAGGTAGATGGGATCCAAATCGATGTGTTTATTGATGGAGTTGTGTCTTTGTTTCGCCTGTCCTAGGATGTGTATGTTGTCCCAGTCAAAGTGGTGTCCTTCTTTGGCTATATATATGGAAACTAGTGATAGTGGGTCATGTCGTTCGGTGACTAGTTGGTGCTTATGTATCCTGGTGGCAAGTTTCGTGCTTATTTGTCCAATGTAGTGTTTTTAACAATTCTTGCAAGGTATTTTGTAAATGATGTTAGTTTTGCTGGAAGTATCTAATGGATCCTTGAGGCTCATTAGTCGTTGTTTAAATGTGTTGGTAGGTTTGTGGGCTACCAGGACACTTGCCACCAGGATACATGAACATCAACTAGCCACCAAATGACATGACCCACTATCACTAGTTTTACTGGGACAACACACACATTCTAGGACAGCCAAAACAACGACACGCACGAGAATTCCCAAGGCCTGGCATTCCAACCAGAATGGTGGCCCGAGGCGGCACGGTGGCACAGTAGTTAGCACTGCTGCCTCACAGCGCCAGAGACCCGGGTTCAATTCCCGCCTCAGGCGACTGACTGTGTGGAGTTTGCATGTTCTCCCCTTGTCTGCGTGGGTTTCCTCCGGGTGCTCCGGTTTCCTCCCACAGTCCAAAGATGTGCAGGTCATGTGAATTGGCCATACTAAATTGCCCGTAGTGTTAGGATAGGGGTAAATGTAGGGGTATGGGTGGGTTGCACTTCGGCGGGTAGGTGTGGACTTGTTGGGCCGAAGGGCCTGTTTCCACACTGTAATGTAATCTGTAATCTAATCTAAAACTCTATCAATAAACACATCAATTTAGACCCCACCAACCTTTCTTTGAAAAAAAGTACTGGAAATGACATCACCTACCTTAAGAAACCAAGATCTATAAATAGAGCGGTTCTCACTGATGATGTTACCTGGTGTGGTGTCAAAACATCTGAAAACAAACCTTCCAGTTCAGAGAGCAAAATTACATCCACAATATCATAGTCCCATGTACTGATCCAAGCTCTAAGTACCAGGATTCTTGCCCACCCTCTGACGACCCCTTCTCCCGCCTCCAACACACCCCATCAACCTGGAAACCCCGTGCTGGCCTCTTACCTGCCCTCAATCTCTTCATAGCCACTGCTGCCACGACATTAACCGCCTCAACCTGTCCACCCCTCTCACCCACTCCAACCACTCACCCTCGCAACGTGCAGCCCTCCACTCCCTCCGTTCCAACCCCAACCTCACTGTCAAACCGGCAGACAAGGGAGGCGCGGTAGGAGCTTGGCGCACCGACCTTTACACCAC
>NW_025204115.1:0-2299 GCF_004010195.1 Chiloscyllium plagiosum
CTAGAACATTTTGATGGTGACCTCCACTTGCCTTTTAATCTCAGCCCATTCTAGGTCAGCAGATTGAGTCGGGTCCTCACCGAATATATCCTTTCTGCTACCATAGCACTGTCTTTGACTAAAAATGCCACATCTCCCCCTCTTTAACGACTTCCCTGTTCTTACTGAAAAATCGAAACTGAGGTGCAAGGAACAACCATTCATTTCAGTGCTCCATTCATGTCTCTGAAATGGCCACAATATTGAAGTCCCAGTTAACAACCCATGACACCTGATTTATCCCAGATGCTCCTAGCGGTGAAGTAGACAGACTTCAAACCACCTTCATCCTTGCCAGCATTCACTCGCAAACCCGAAAACCTATTTATGTCCTAACCACTCAAAATTCCAGCAAACCGCAGCTAAAATTCGGGTTCGCAATCCGCTGCTGAATTCGTTTAAACCCTCCTGAAGAGCTTTAGAAAATTATTCACTCAGGATATTGGTACCCTTCCGGGTCAGGTGAAGACCATCTTGTTGCAGAGGTCCAACCGACTCCAGAATGAGCCCCAACTATCCAGATATCCAAATCCCTATCATCTGCACTTTCCTTACAACCACGTGTTCATCTGCTCTCTCCCTATTCTTTCCCTCACTATAACGTGGCATGTGTAACCAATCAGAGAGAACAACTCTGTTTGATTTAGTTCTAAAATATCACCCTGGATCCCTGAATTTCTGCCATACATCCACATCAATTTTATTACATAAGTTGTTAGTGCATATGTGAAACATGACCTCGGGCTGCTCCCCCTCCCCTTAAGGGTCCTGAAAACATGCTGCGAGACATCACAAATCTCGGTAACGTGGAGATATCACATCAATCATGAGCCGGCCCTGTACTCACAGAAACTGCAATCTGTCCCCCTCACCATGTAGTCCCCAATAACTATTGCTCTCCTCCCCTCTCCCCTACCCTTCTGATCACAGGGACAAACACTGTGCCAGAGATCTGTACTCCATGGCTTACCACCCGTCGGACATCCCCCCCAAAAGTAACAAATACGGTATGCTTGTTACAGATGGGCACAGCCAAAGTGGATGCCTGCACTGGCTGCCTGTTCCCTTTTCGTCTCCCGACTGTATACCATCGACCTTTTTCTTGCACCTGAATTGCAACTGCCTCCATATAACTCCTCTCAATTCACCTCAGACTACCCAAAGATCCAATATTCAGCTCCAGTTCCCTAAAGCTGTTGCCAAGGAGATGGAGTTGGGTGCAATTCCCGTAGATTCAAATGTCAGGGACATTACAGTGAACTCTAAGCTCTCACATTCTACAGGAAGAAGAATGGCCGACCATCCATTTCTAATGTTCTGAATTCACACTCACACACACACACACACCTACACACACACACACATATGTGTGTGAATTCAGAATATTTGGAATTGGTTGGTTGGCCATTTGAATGTTCTAGGAGAAAGTGAGGACTGCAGATGCTGGAGATCAGAGCTGAAAATGTGTTGCTGGAAAAGCGTAGCAGGTCAGGCAGCATCCAAGGAACAGGAGAATCGACGTTTCGGGCATAAGCCCTTCTTCAGGAATGAGGAAGGTGTGTCCAGCAGGCTAAGATAAAAGGTAGGGAGGACTTGGGTGAGGGGCGTTGTAAATGCGATAGGTGGAGGGAGGTGAAGGTGAGGGTGGTAGGCAGGAGTGCGGTGGGGGCGGAGAGGTCAGGAAGAATATTGCAGGTTAGGAAAGCGGTGCTGGGTTCGAGGGATTTGACTGAGACAAGGTGGGGGGAGGGGAAATGAGTAAACTGGAGAAATCTGAGTTCATCCCTTGTGGTTGGAGGGTTCCCAGGCAGAAGATGAGGCGCTCTTCCACCAACCGTCGTGTTGCCATGGTCTGGCGATGGAGGAGTCCAAGGACCTGCATGTCCTCGGTGGAGTGGGAAGGGGAGTTAAAGTGTTCGGCTACGGTTGTCCCAGAGGTGTTCTCTGAAACGTTCCGCAAGTAGGCGGCCTGTCTCCCCAATATTGAGGAGGCCACATCGGGTGCAGCGGATGCAATAGATGATGTGTGTGGAGGTGCAGGTGAATTTGTGGCGGATATGGAAGAGTCCCTTGGGGCCTTGGAGGGAAGTAAGGGGGGAGATGTGGGCGCAAGTTTTGCATTTCTTGCAGTGGCGGGGGAAGGTGCCGGGAGTGGAGGTTGGGTCGGTGGGGGGTGTGGACCTGACGAGGGAGTCACGGAGGGAGTGGTCTTTTCAGAACACTGATAGGGGAGGGGAGGGAAATATATCCCTGGTGGTGG
>NW_025204115.1:2856-9085 GCF_004010195.1 Chiloscyllium plagiosum
GCTGATCCTGCGCTGTGTTAAATTCTGGAAAGGATGTTTAGCTCGTATCATATTATTAATTTTGCTGCAAACTCGCACAGTCCATTAAAGCAATCCAAAAGTTATTAGGTTTATCTCATTGGACATTTTGTCTGTTATCAGAAAAACTGGAATAGAAATGACAAAGCTGTTTTTCAGTACTGCTATGAAGATTACAGAATTCAAGCAGGAATTATTTTCGTGTCTTGTCACTAGATATGGTTGCGGGAGATGAGTGAGCATCAAATGGACTCACTCCCTTCTCTGTGATTGCAGCCAAATTTTCTAATGCAACAGATGATAGATCAAAGGTGCATCACATCGGCAGGTCAGTTCCAACTCACGATAGTGTAGTTTCACTTTGATTCTCGCCATCTCCTAAAGTATTAGCTGAATGGGGAGATCAGGATCCTGAAGGTATGCTGAGACATTGCGCGAATTATTCCCACACTGTTGGCATCACTTTATATCATAAACCAGTTATGCAGCAGACTGTGCTAACCGGCTTCCCTTTAATGTTGAGTTAACACAAACAGCTCAGTTCTTTTACAATTTATAGAAGTTCACGAAGAACAAGCTGCTCAAGCTTTCCTCACAATCAGCTCATTCTACACTTAGTCGTGCTCAGTTGCAGGTGTTATGATGTTCCTTTCCAATTAACGTTAACCAATTAGAGAGTGTGCACGTAACGTATACCCATTCTGGCCGCCCAGACTCCCTGTCCCGGTGAAATTCACTCCTTGTGTGTCTGCACGCATCTTTACAAATATTTTAGAATCAGCTTCTGAATAATTTTTCCTGAGAAAAAGTAATCATTTTAGAATTCAATAACTGTAGAAAGAAAAAGAATACGAGCTCCAAACTTCTCTTTATCATTCATCGCTAGTTTTCAAGTTCTATACTCTAGATATAGATCCATTCAAATGAGGGAATTTCCCTCCTGTTTATTCTCAGCAAATTCACATCGCCTAGAAACCTTCTATACGGACACAACTCAGTTTTACCTGGTGTCACGCCACATGATCTATTCGTCTTTTCCACCATCCTATGATACCCCGCTTTGTCTTTTCAAATGGCATTATCCCCCACTACATCGTTGGCTTCCTTTCCATTTTTCTGTTTCCAACTAAACGCTGTCCATTCTTCCTGACGTCTTTTCATTCCAGTCATCGCCATCTATGTCTTTTATCATCTCTTTATGTCCCAGTATAGTCCATGTTGAGAAAGGATGCTGGGGCCAAAACAAAACATGAAAACCCGCTCTAATGCTGTATACTACCATTACCAATGTAGGGAAAATGGGAGCTAGTTCAGTCAAAAGTGAATCCGTTGGTTGTTGCACAATGGATCAGTCACTGATTGGGTCGTGACTGTTTTTCTTCACTTTTCTCCCCTGTCTGAACATGTGCTAAAGCATCACAATAAGGGAACATGTAATGCCTACAGTTCAGAAATTGCCTATTCGATGCAACAAATGCACACCAATCCTCCTGGGATAAACCCTCACAGAACAATTCCTTACCCATTTTCTCTTCATTTGCTCCTGAATAAGGCACCTTACTGACAGTCGACCCAGTTGTCGGCAAATCATATCTCTGGCGCTGTGAGGCAGCAGTGATAACCAGTGAGCCACCTTGCGGCCCTGCACAATTATTCAAGGCACATGCGGACGCGTTTGAAATGTCAAAGACGCTCACTTTTGTTGTTGCCCTTATCAGGAACAATAAATCCAGATTCCCTGACCAAGAAATTAACCCAAGCCACAGCGGTGAAAGCGCTGTATGGTAACTACTAGTCGACCAGGAAGGACGGCATGTGCAATAGCGTCTTCTCTTAACAGCATAGGTTTCTTTTCCTGCGATGAGAAATTCCTTCCAAAAAAGAGTGTTTGTGACATCGTGCTTTTAGAGCACAGAATAATACATTGTGTCAGTGCCAGTCATCAAACATCCAAATATTCTCGTTTCCAATTTCCACTAATTGGCCCACAGCCTGACGTCTGAAGTGTTCATTTGAACGAGACTTTCCCTGCAAAGTTTTAATCTCAAATGAACCAGTGAATGAGTCTGAAGTCAGATACCGTCAAATTTGTTCATGAACTGCGGGAGAACTGAACCTCATTTTGACCCATAGAGGGAATTATACAGACACATTAATTGAAAGTGACAAAGGCCTCAGGAGAGCCCAACTTCCATAAAATGAAGAATTGACCCGTTTGGCCTCCTCTTTCTTCATGACTCGCTTTAAAACCGATTCTGTTTACATAAGCCGAGGGGTAAACAGGCGGGAGACTGTCCCTCAAGGACTGTCCCAATCGGTAATAATTGGTACCTGCTAAACGTTGACTTCTCCAACTCTGAGGCAGCCTGGCGAGCTGTGGTCTTCCCACTTCCTGCCTGTTTAAATGGATTCCAGCAGATTCCTGTCTCTACATAAGGAACAGAAGCATTCAACCGCATCCCTGTACGTTTTCGACCCCATTGTTTCACCGTTACTTTTCTGCTTTTCATGAATCACGTTGTTCTTCCTGCCAAACGAAGGCATTCTTCGCATCAGAAGCTTGTCATCCTCATGTCCCTCGAAGGAAAAACACGTATGTGGACTTCCAAACTGAAACAAATGGGGCCTGGGGCGGGCGGGGGGTGGTCTGTCTATAAAATGACTTCCAGCTATTCCTTCTAAAATAATACCGCACCTTCGGATGCTTGCTGCAATAGTTGCAAGAAAATATCAGCAAGGCTGTAGTGTGAACCAAGGTTACAACCCGGGTTTGAACCACTGAGCTATGGCCGCACTAACATATGAAGCGGTTTGAGACCCGCAACAGATGATGACCTCTAGCAGAAAAAACTTTGGTCATCTCAGTTTTGTGATATAAGCTTCGTTTTGTGTGACGAAATACGACTTGAAACCCACTTGTTTGATCACTTGTTTAATATAACACTTTGTCAGCTTCCCAATATCTCATAATGTGACAGGGATCAACATTTGTTTAATCTCACACAAAGTAAAAGCTTTGAAGCTTCTTTTATATAAAAGGCACGTTGTAGTATTGATACCAGCTCATTATCCTTGATTTCAACATGTATTGCAGTTTTTCTTAATCACTTGGTGAGTAATTCCTTTCCTTTTGCCTGGTGCGATTTACGTTGCCACGGGAATTCATAATTTATGGCCTTGGCAGGTGACTGTTAGGCACCAAACGTGAAACAGTTCAAATCGAACATGCTCCGGAGCTTGGAATTCGAGGGAATGCAGAATATCTGAGAGTGCACTTTAAAACATAATCTTGTGTGTCGTGTCCGCTCGCTGGGTTGGCATACTATTGACCAGCTCTATTTGCTCTTGAGTGGGCTGGAGGACATGACAGTGATAGTTAGAGGGAAGACAGTTAAGAGATTTGTAGAAAATGATGAAAAATTTGAAATTTTGCCCCCCGGTGATGGGTGAGCAACCCTTGTTGTGAGTACTCCCACATGCTGGAGAGGTATTGGAAGACCTCAGGATTATATCATTGGGTGAATAAACTGCAACTCCTTCCCTTCCACCCTGTGGGAGCCCTTGTGGAAAGATAAAGCTGCGAAGGCCGCAGTGCACGTTTGGGAAAATGGGCGTTCGTAAAAATACCATTCAGATAATGCACAATGAAACTGTGAACAGAACGCAAGTACACCCTTGAATAGAAGCAGTGGGAGTTAGACCATAGAACATAGAACATAGAACATTACAGCGCAGTACAGTCCCTTCGGCCCTCGATTTTGCGCCAACCTGTCATACCAATCTGAAGTCCATCTAACCTACACTATTCCATGTACGTCCATATGTTTGTCCAATGACGACTTAAATGTACTTACAGTTGGCGAATCTACTACCGTTGCAGGCAAAGCATTCCATACCCTTACTACTCTCTGAGTAAAGAAACTACCTCTGACATCTGTCCTATATCTATCACCCCTCATTTAATTCTATGCCCCCTCGTGCTCGCCGTCACCATTCTTGGAACAAAGCTCTCCCTGTTCACCCTATCTAAACCCTCTGATTATATTATATGTCTCTATTAAGTCACCACTCAACCTTCTGCTCTCTGACGAAAACAACCACAAGTCCCTCACCCTTTCCTCTTAAGACCTTCCCTTCATACCATGCAACATACGAGTAAATCTCCTCTGCACCTTTTCCAAAGCTTCATCATCCTTCTTATAATGTTGTGACCAGAACTGTGTACAATAGTCCAAGTGCGGCCACATTAGAGTTTTGTCCAGCTGTAGCATAACCTCATGGTTCCAGAACTCGATCCCTCAATTAATAAAAGCTAAAACACTGTATGCCTTCTTAACAAACTTGTCAACCTGGGTGGCAAATTTCAAGGATCTCTCTACCTGAACATCGAGATCTCTCTGCTCACCTACACCACCAAGAAACTTACCATTAGCACAATACTTTGGATTCTGGTTGCTCCGATCAAAAGGAATCACCTCTCACTTGTCCGCATTAAACTCCATTTGCCACCTCTCAGCACAGCTCGGTAGCTTATCTGTGTCTCTCTGTAAACTACAACATCCTTAATCACTATCCACAACTCCACAGACCTTAGTGTCGTCTGCAAATTTACTAAGCCACCCTTCTACGCCCTCATCCAGGTCGTTTATAAAAAAATAACGAACAGCAGTGGACCCAACACCGACCCTGGCAGTATACCACTGGCAACTGGACTTCAGGATGAACATTTACCATCAACCAACACCCTCTGCCTTCTTTGAGCAAGCCAATAGCTGATACAAACTGCTACATCTCCCAAAATCCCATTCCTCTGCATTTTGTGCAATAGCCTACTGTGGGGAACCTTATCGAACGCCTTGCTGAAATCCATATACACAACATCAAACGGTTTACTCTAATCGACCTGCTTGGTCACCTTCTCAAATAAATCAGTTAGGTTTGTGAGGCACGACCTACCCTTCACAAAACCATGCTGATTATCCCTGAACAAATTATTCCTTTCCAGATGGTTATAATTCCTATCTCTTATAACCTTTTCCAACAATTTACCAACAACTGAAGTGAGGCTCACTGATCTAAAATTAACAGGATTGTGCCTACTCCCCTTCTTGAACATGGGAACCATATTTGCTATCCTCAGGACTCATGGCACTATTCCTGTAGACAATGACGATTTAAAGTTCAATGCCAAACGCTCGGCAATCTCCCCCCGGCTTCCCAGAAGATCCTAGGATAACACTCATCCAGCCCAGGGGGCTTATCTATTTTCACACTCTGCAGGATTTCTAATACCTCTTCCTTGTGAACCTCAAACCCACCTGGTGTAGTAGCCTGTATCTCAGTAATCTCCTCGACAACATTGTCGTTTTCTAGACTGAATACTGTTGAAAAGTATTCATTTAGTGCTTCCCCCATCTCCTCTGACTCCACACACAACTCTCCACTGCTATTGCTGATTGGCCAAAATCTTACTCTCGTCATTCATTTATTCCTTAAATACCTATAGAAAGCCTCAGTGTTTACCCTGATCCTATCCACCAAAAAGTTCTCATGTCTCCTCCTGGCTCATCTGAGCTCTCTCTTTCGGTCTTTCCTGGCTACCTTGTAACCCTCAAGCGCCCTAACTGAGCCTTTGCCTCTCATCCTAACATAAACCTTCTTCTTGCTCTTGACCAGACAGTCGACTTCCTTCGGAAACCACGGCTCCCGCTCTGGACAGCTTTCACTCTGCCTGACAGGTACATACTTATCTCGGAAACACAGTAGCGTTTCCTTGAATAAGCTCCACATTTCTAATGTGCCCATCCACTGCAGTTTCCTTCTCCATTCAATGCTTCCTAAATCTGCCCTAATCGCATCATAATTGCCTTTCCCCCAGCTGTAACTCTTGCCCAGTGGTATACACCTATCCATTTTTATGTCAAAAGTCAACATAACAGAATTGTGATCGCTATCACCAAAGTGCTCACCTACTTCCAAGTCCAACAACTGGCCGAGCTCATTACCCAGTACAAAATCTAATGTAGCCTCGCCCCTTGTTGGCCTGTCTACATACTGTGTGAGAAAGCCCTCCTGAACATTGGACAAAAACTGACCCATTGGACAAAAACTGACCCATCTATAGTACTCGCACTATAGTGTTCCCAGTCAATATTTGGAAAGTTGAAATCCAGCATAGCAACTACCCTGTCATTCTCATTGCTATCGAGAA
>NW_025204116.1:0-4044 GCF_004010195.1 Chiloscyllium plagiosum
TTGAAGAAACCAACTTTGAAATACAAACCTGCACTTCACCAGGTAGCTTTTTTTAAAAATCATTGGATTACAGATTTTCACTACCATTTTCCAATTGCATTCATGGGTCTGCAATGCTTCATTCTGTAAAACTAATCCATGACCTTGTTCTGGTTGCTTTAATAGATTGAATGCCACCCTTACCTGACTCAAGAAGATCTGATCTCCTATTGCCATTCAAACGACATTGTTGTGACTGCCTATAGCCCACTGGGATCTCCAGCTAGACCATGGTATCTAAGATATAAACTCATTAATCATCACATAATGTAGATTAGATTACTAACAGTGTGGAAACAGGCCCTTCGGCCCAACAAGTCCAAACCGACCTGCAACCCATCCCCCTACATTTACCCCTTCACCTAACACTACGGGCAATTTAGCATGGCCAATTCACCTAACCTGCACATTTTTTTTGGATTGTGTGAGGAAACCAGAGCACCCAGAGGATACCCTCGCAGACACAGGGAGAATGTGCAAACTCCACATAGAGAGTCGCTTGAGACGGGAATTGAACCCAGGTCTCTGGCGCTGTGAGGCAGCAGTGCTAACCACTGTGCCACCGTGCCGCCCCATGGTAGTTCAGAAAAATCTGCTCCTCAGTTGTTTATATTAAAATATTTTGCATTTGTCTGTACTTTTTTGTAGTTCTGGTATTTTGTGTCAAGGAGGGTAGCCTAGTGATTGAGGAGAGCAGACCTATGTTGTACTTAATAGTTATGGCTTTTTTGGAGTGGAGTAGCAGATCTGGTGTATTTGTCATTTCCAAATTCTTTGGCTTGGTGTATACCATCCAGGCCCTTAAAACATGGTTTTGCTTTGTTAGAACAAACACAATATTTGGCAACTCTCCTCAGGAGCGACCAAGTTTGAAAAGTACTCTTTTGGTACATAAATCATGAACTCCACCTCCAAGGATACATATGTTTTTTGGCCTGAAATTAACCCCTCCTATCGTTGAATTTCCTAATGGCTACACAGTTATCATTAGGCTATTATTTTACTCCAGATTTGTATTGAGTTCAAATTACATCATCTGTCATGGTGGGATTTAACCCATTTTCCTGAAATGTTTACCAGTGTAGAAAATTACTGCTATGCCTCTTACTCTTTATTTGTAAAACAAATACTTTTATTTCTACTCTCTGCTTTGGATGCCCTTTGCTTTATGTCTCTGGGGAATTTGTCTAGTCCCTACCTGAACTATTTCTTCTTTGAAGGTTTCTCATAATTGGCGCATAGTAGGTGACTTTTTATTGTTTCAAACAATGGCTCACTTCCTATAAGGTTTTTTTAAAAATTCAAAAGTTTTTTTCTGGACCACTTCAAAGTGAAAGGTCATCACAATATTAAAGAATATTTGTTATTGTCACATGTGGTCCAGTACGGAAGCACAGGAGTACAGTGAAATGTTTATACAATGGCGGCATATAATGGCACCATCTTAGGTGCAAGTACCTAGATACAAACCTTAAAGAGTAAAAAAGAAGTGTAGTTATTGAGTTTAAGTGACCATAAGTATTTAAGTTTCAGTCCGTGCCTGCAGATCCCAGACCATGAGACTGTGCTGCCTCCAATATCATAGTGTATCACATTAGTTTGAGGCAATTCATATTGTAGGGTAAAATGAAACATCTCCATCCCCTGCAGCAAATTTTCATTCATGCTAAATGTTTGAACTCTGATCATGCTGCACTGAAATCCATGATCACTGTCCCATTCGCATTCTGCTGTAGGTGCAAATCAGACAATTGTTACAGCGGAGGAGGGGGCCTTTTGACCTGTTGTATCTGTGTAACTCACTGGAAGATCAATTAACCTTGTGACCCTGTCTCATTCTTTTCACAGAGCCCTGCAAGTTTTGGTAAGATACCCTAGAAGGAATAATGTCATTAGTTCCCCCAGAATCAGTTGTTCTCATTTGTAGAAAGGAATGTTTCCTTATTAAATGTAAGTTGTATGACTCTAAATGGTATTTTTGGAACAGTATTAAAGTTGCCAATTACTCATTGCCAGTTTTGAAAAGTGTGGTGCTGGAAAAGCACACCCAGTCAGGCAGCATCTAAGGAGCAAGAGTCAACATCTCAAGCATGAGCTCTTTATCATGCTCGAAACATCAACTCTCCTGCTCCTCGGATGCTGCCTGATCAGCTGTGCTTTTCGAGCACCACACTTTTCGACCTTGATCTCCATCATCTGCTGTCCTCACTTTCTCCTAGTTACTCATTGCCAGTCTGCAACTAATTTGTATCATGGATTTCCAATTGTGAATCACATTCTTCAGGGTTTACTTCCTGGAAACTTGCAAACTTGAGTAATCTGGTTTACTTTCATTGTTTTAGGGTAAAAAAAGATGACCCTATACTTCTCCAGGATCCTAACCTCAAGCGTATAGCATGTCAGCATAGTAAATCAACAGCACAAGTATGTGAACATTTGTTAAGTCTGCAGCAATGAGACTCTGGTTTGAGTACAGTAGCAATATTTGTTGTTTAGCATTTATGTTTAGCATTATATAATGTAATTGCTGTTTGTTTAATTAATTTTCTTAGAATAATGTTTTAAGTACTAGTATTTATGATGGGTTAATTCATGGCAATAACCTACAATGGAATGGGATGAGGGATGAACTTGTGAAGATTGATTCACATAAATCAAGGCGCTCACAAGAATTAAACATGCAAATTGGAACACACAATCTAGGCGTGGGTGGATATTTCCCCCATTGGTCATGTCTAAGATATTGGGGGCCGCAATCACAATAAAATTCCAGCTATTAGGTTTAAGATGAGATGTTCTTTGTTTAAAGGGTTGTGCTTTGGAATTCTTTACTCCAGGGAATTCTGGGTGATCAGCTAATTAATATTTTCAAAGTTAAAAATCACACAACCAGCTTATAGTCCAACAGGTTTATTTGGAAGTACAAACTTTCAGAGTGCTGCTCCTTCGACAGAGACCAGTGAATTTCTGAGTGTTAACGGAATTTAGGAATATGAAGATAAAGGAAAAGTGAAACGAACATCAGATCAGCTATGATTTCATTGAATAGCAGAGGAAGCTCGAAAGACCATATAGCCTGTTCCTGCTCCTATTTCTTATGTTGTTATGACCGTAGTTTTATTTTATTATTAATTGTAATTTTTCAGCAACTCAAGTTTCAGTGCTTCTATAGAAATGAAAGTTGCCTCCACTTAGATTCTAGCTACCATGAAACTTCACTTTTGACCACTTAAGCTCAAGTCCTCCAGCATATAGGACAATGTTAGAATCAATTTCTCATCATAAGTGTGTAAGCTCCCATCTTGAGATGTTCATCTTTTCAGAAACTTCTTCAATTAATTTGTAACTTATACATTATGTATTGATAAAGGCTAAATCTGTTTTGTAGTTCTGCAATGTTACAAATTCCTGTTGTTTAAGTTAGGGTCTTTTGTCAGACATAATCACTTCTGATGTGATAGAATCATAGAATTTTATGGCACAGGAGAAGGGCATTTGGCCAATCATATCTTACCAGCTCCCAAAACAACTATCCAACTAGGCCCATTCAACAGCCCTTTCTGCGGAGCCCTCTATATTCATCACTATCAAATATACATCCAGCTCCATTTTGAAACCTTTTGTGGAATTAGCCTCCATCTCTGTCCTTGGCAGCACATTGCAAATTCTGACAACTGAGTAAAATTTCTCCTCATCTCACTTCATGCATAAAATTATAATATGTTTTGTGGAGAAGTGTTAAAGGATTGAGAATGAGCGTATGATTGAAACACTAAGTGGATGTGTACCTGATCTATTATTTGTATGATGCAGTGAATAGAATCCTGCTACTTTGTGCTTTGGCTTATTTGCATTCTAAGTCAAAGGGAAAGCATATTTTACAAATATGTTAGAAATCTTTTGAAGAAATAATTTGTGTTGGGAACAAAAGGGAGTCAGGGTAGAGGTATTATACTTAGAAGATACCATATCAAAGGTTATTTTTGACAACAAACACCCATGATG
>NW_025204116.1:4960-9085 GCF_004010195.1 Chiloscyllium plagiosum
GAAATGAGGAAACTGGTGAAATCTGAGTTCATCCCTTGTGGTTGGAGGGTTCCTAGGCGGAAGATGAGGCGTTCTTCCTCCAACCGTCGTGTTGCTATGGTCTGGCGGTGGAGGAGTCCAAGGACCTGCATGTCCTTGGTGGAGTGGGAGGGGGAGTTGAAGTGTTGAGCCACGGGGTGGTTGGGTTGGTTGGTCCGGGTGTCCCAGAGGTGTTCTCTGAAACATTCCGGAAGTAGGCGGCCTGTCTCCCCAATATGGAGGAGGCCGCAGGGAAGGTCTGAATGGCCTACACTAGTTCTTTGTTTGCATCTTTGTAGGACAGCTTGTTTTGATATTTGTAACAACTGATTTATTGCTGCCTTTTTTTGACAGTCTGTATGGATGAATGCTATTGTTTATCCTTGCAAGCAGGCATTCCTCTAGAAAGGAGTGTATATCTGTTTGTCATAATTTGCTATTTGACTATCAACTCTTTGAATATATTAGGCTTTGGATTTCTAGCTGTACGGCACTTCCTTTGGGTGTTCCTTGAGTGCCATGCAAACGACAGAGGCTTTCTGATTTTGTTCCCTTGATTCCTGACATTCAACATTATACTCAGGAATATGATTTTAAGTTCTCCTTTTCCAGAGAGAAGTTCTGGCTGAAAACAGTTCTCTATCATATGGGCATATTGATATATATTGTGGAAAGGAAGAAACATTGGCTTTATTGTTTTCTGCTACTTTTCTGATTTTGCCACTGGTTCTTTTTTTGATTCCAGCATTCAAATTTAAATGGAAGGGAATCCTAGAGTGTAGTGATTATAGAGTCAGCCATGGTTCTCTGGGACTGTTAACTTGGTCCTATCATGGAGCCCTGGCTGACATATAAACAGGAGTGTCAGACGTTGTGTTCACTCTGAGAACTGGCTCTGTTGAAGCTGGAGTAGTGTCAAGTACTATGCACGTGTAACTAAAGCGTGACTTGGTGATGGGATACCAGCCTCTGTGGAGTTATTTCAATGACGACGAGAGAATAAATACGCTCCTAAAGACAATTGCTCACAACAGTCGTCTTTGAGTTGGGGTAAGCATTTCTGGCATCATGCCATTATTTGGGAAGCTTTACCCATTTGTTCCTGCTCTCAAAGACTGGGCCCAGTGTGGGAAAAAATGCATCATTTTTTTTCTGGGCAAATGACATTGGGGCAAATGAAAAGCAACAAAGCAATCTCCTGGCAGCTTGTGGTCCAGCAGCTATTTTGGTTATTAGGAGCCTAACATTTCCTGAGGTACTGATACTAAAACCTTTTCAAGAGTTGGTGGATTTAGTTATGAGTATTATGACCCCAAGCCTCCACTAATTCTGAGATGTTATCGGTTTTACTCAGCTGTTTGAGAACCAGGGAAATCTGTTTCAGGATTTTTGACAAGGCTAAGACGACTGGCAGAGACACGTCATTTGGTTTAACCCTAAATAAGAGGCTGAGACCAATTTGGTATGTGGGATTAATGATGTCACTGTGCAAAAGTGCCTGTTAGCTGAAGCCCAACTAGACTTCAAATTGGCTCTGTGACTGGCTTTGTCATTAGCAAGTTCGGGAAATAGAGCTCGTGATTAACAGGGATGGACTTACTGGTAATGGAAGAGGATGCCATCACCAGGCCGACTGAGCTTGGGGGACACCACTTGAATAGAGGCAATTGCATAATCTCGTTCAGGACTTATCGGGAACAGCCCATTGCAAAAATCCAAAACAAAGCCAAGCCTCAGCCATACAGTTAACATTTTTTCAGGAAAATATTGTTTGCAGCTGGATAAATAACCAATTATCTCACATACAGGACTCGTGCGCAAAGCTGGCGGAGGGAGGGGAGGGTGGAGAGGTGATGACTGTTCTTCACAAAGCTCATCATGAGCCATACTCTTGTGATTAGATGAGGATTGTATGCTACAATTAATACCTAAGGATTTGTACCAATAAACAAGACAGCCATTTAGATATAGCCAACCTGTGCCATTTCTCAGTGGACAGTGGAGTACATTTTACGAAGTCTATCTCACGTCGCTATTTATCTGATATGCTAATGACAGGGAAGACCAACAAAAAGTACTTGGAGAACTTAGACATTCTTAGACATTTTGCTGAGACAGGTGTATGCCTTAGAAGTGACAAATGTGTGTTGCAGGCACCCAAAATGACCTACTTGGACTACAGAGCTGACAAGACTGGGTTACACCCATTAGAAATATAAAGTAAGGGTGATCAAAGGTACTCTGGCTCCCATGTCTGTATTGGAGCTTATTTCTTTCCTTAGATTGGTGAATTATTTAGAAAATTCATGTGTAACCTGTCCTCCATCCTGGTATCCTTACAAATGCTGTTGAAAAAGGGTCAGCTTTGGAAGGGGTCGTAGTCAAGATGTAGCCTTTAGGGAAGGAAAGATGCAGCTGTCGACATCTAAGGTGTTGGCACACTGTGATCCCAAGTGAGATTTTATGCTGATATGCAACGCCTCCCTGTATGGCATCAGGTAGTGTTGCCTCACAGATGGCCCAATGGAGAGGAACACCCAATAGCGCTGACTGATGCAGAGAGCAAATAGGCCCAGATAGAGAAGGAAGAGGGTGGCCAGAGTGAGGGTGGGGTCGATCAGGGATAGTGGAGGGAAATGGTGCCAGAAATTGAAGGAGGTAGGGGAGGTTCTTAATGAATTCTTTGCTTCAGTATTCACAAGTGAGAGGGACCTTGTCATTTGTGAGGATGGCATGAAAAAGGCTGAAACGCTTGAACAGGTGATGTTAAGGAGGATGTGCTGGAATTTTTGAAAAACATGAGGACAGATAAGTCCCCTGGGCCATATGGGAAACACACAAGGTTTCTAGGGGAAGCAAGGGAAGAGATTGCTGCGCCTTTGGCTGTGATGTTTGCATCCTCACTGTCCACTGGAGTAGTACCAGATGATTAGAGGATAGCAAATGTTATTCCCTTGTTCAAGAAAGGAAATAGGGATAATCCTGGGAATTACAGACTAGTCAGTCTTACGTCGGTGGTAGGCAAGTTATTGGACACGAAGGTTAATGGCGTTGTGGATAGTGTAGAGAGCTGTTGTAGGTTGCAACAGGACATTGACAGGGTGCAGAGCTGGGCTGATAAGTGTCAGGTGGTGTTCAACCTGGAAAAATGTGAAGTGATTCATTTTGGAAGGTTGAATTTGAATGCAGCTTACAAGATTAAGGGTAGGATTCTTGGCAGTGTGAAGGAACAGAGGGATCTTTGGGTCCATGTCCATAGATTTCTCAAAGTTGCCACCCAGGTTGATAGAGTTGTTAAGAAGGCATATTGTCTGTTGTCTTTCCTGAGCAAAGGGTTTGAGTTTAAGAGCCATGAGGCTATAATAGTGCAGCTCTATAATGCCCTGGTTCGGCCACACTTGGAATGTTGTATTCAGTTCTGGCCATCTCATTACAAAAAGGATGTGAAAGCTTTTAGTGACGATGCAGAAAAGATTTACCAGGATGTTGCCTGGATTGGAGAGCAGGTCTTAGAAAGAAAGGTTGAGGGAGCTATGGCTTTTCTCATTGGAGCAAAGAAGGATGAGAGGTGACTTGATAGATGTGTACAAGATGATGAGAGGCACAGATAGAGTGATAGCCAGAGACTTTTCCCAGGTGGAAATGGATATCGTGAGGGGGCATTATTTTAAGGTGATTGGAGGAACGTTTAGGGGAGATGTCAGAGGTTGGTTCTTTACACAGAGAATGGCGGGTGCGTGGAATGCACTGCCAGCAGTGGTAGTAGAATCAGATACATTAGGGACATTTAAGCAACTCTTAGGCATATGGATGATAGTAAAATGTAGGGTCTGTCAGTTAGTTTGATCTCAGGAGTAGGATAAAAGGTTGGCACATCATCGAGTGTTCTATGTTCCATGTTCTGAAAGGTCTGGTGGTCGTCTTTGGTGTGAGAAAATGCCACCTATACCTCTTACAGACGTAAATTTGTAATAGTAACAGACCATACACACTTGTTAGCTGTACTTAGAGGACAAGGCCATGCTGACTGTATGGTCAGGTTGAATTCAGCAGTGGGCTCTCATTCTAAATGCATACAGTTACAAGGCAGAACACCACCTGGGAGCC
>NW_025204117.1:0-9085 GCF_004010195.1 Chiloscyllium plagiosum
GTGTGTCCGTGTGTGTGTGTATCTCTTTCTTTAATGAGCAGGCAGCTTTAGCAGACTATGGTGTCTTTACTTTAATTTTTCATTTGTGTTGAAGCGCGTATATGGTTGTTTCCGAATATGTACTTATGTGTATGTTATATGTTTGAGTGTGAGTCTATATATATATATGTGTTCGTGTATCTATATATCTGACCATATGTGAATATGTATGATTTTGCATGAGAGTGAGTTTTAAGCACAATTATGTCGATATATGTGTGTATTTCTGTGCTTGAGTATATGTGTATGACAGAGTGAGTGTGAGTGTGAGTGTGAGTGTGTGTGTACCTCTCTGAGTGCGTATATGTGTGGATTTATGTTTGTTTATCTGTATATGTGTGTGATTTAGCCACGTGCATCCATGAACGTATGTATGTCTGTATATCATGTACGCGTCCATATGCATTTGTGTGTGTGTTACAGTGAACCCATGCAAGTGGTTATGTGTATCTGAGTGCGTTCATGTATATCTGTGTGAGGCATGTTTCTCTGTTACAGAGCGATTTTATGCCTCTGTGTTTTACAGGGGAAGTATTACGTTAAGGGTGATATCCTGCAGCTTTGCTCAGGGATTGGATAGGCATTTTGCAGAGTTGTAGCAGAATGTTTTCCTTTGCTATCTAACTGCCCGGGGGGCGGTGATGAATAAACTGGGTGGGTCCAGCAGAAATCGTGTGTACTATTGCCAGCTTTGAGCTGATGCAACTGTCTCTTTGCTGTATGATCTGACATGTTGCACTGCTGACTCACTGGTAAGATATTTTCAGTCCTGGCCTTCAGCAATGTTCATGCAGAAACGCAAAACCCTCCTCTCCCTGCTGACTGAAGGGTCGAACAAATCACACGTTGTTTCGCTAATAATCTGGAGAAAGAAAATAATCTGGAAGGGATCATATCTTTGATTGCCACTTTCCTCCCCTCCATTCCCTGGGGCTGTTCACTTTCCCAAGGGTGGAAACAGCCAATGCCGGGCTACGGTTTCAGGCTGCAGTCTCATCGCCAGACCGACAGTCTCAGAATCTGGGGCACTGCTCAAATACAGCGTCAGAGTCTGAGATAAAGCTCAGGCACAGCCACAGAATTCAGGGTATACCTCAGATACAGAGACGGAATTTAGGGTAATGCTCAGGTACAGTCACAAAAACTGGGGTAATGCTCAGGTACAGTCATAAAATCTGGGGTAATGCTCAGGTACAGTCATAGAACCTGGGGTAATGCTCAGGTACAGTCATAGAACCTGGGGTAATGCTCAGGTACAGTCATAAAATCTGGGGTAATGCTCAGGTACAGTCATAGAACCTGGGCTAATGCTCAGGTACAGTCGCAAAATCTGGAGCAGTGCTCAGGGTACAGTCTCAGAATTTCGGGTGTTGCTCAGGACCAGCCTGAAGATCTGCCAGTGACGCTGGGATGCAGTTTGGGAGCCTGGGAACCCGTCTCAGGGGTTGGGATAGAGCTGCGGGAGTGGACGGACCAACTCTGAATCTGAAGTGCAGCCTGAAGGGTGAGGATAAGGAACTCCAGCAGAGTGAAAGGCAGACTCTGGGACTGACTTACATGGAGTAAGGTTGCAGACTCACATCAGTCAGAGACAGTTTAGGGTACGGGGTTAAGGTGGTGATTACTCTTCCAGCATTTGTACATTGGGGGAAAATAAGCCCCACACCAGTCTGTGTATTTGTAAAATTTAGTCACAGGATGAGGGCGTCGCTGGCTAGGCCCAGCATTTATTGCCCATCCCTAATAGGGGCAATTAAGGGTCAACCCCTTTGCTGTGGGTCTGGAGTCATATGTAGGCCAGACTGGGTAAGGGTGGCAGTTTCCTTCCCTAAAGGGCATTAAAGAACCAGATAGGTTTTTCCTGACAATTGCCAATTGATTCATGATCAGCGTTAAACTCTTATTTATCGAATTCAAATTCCACCATCATGGCGTGGCTGGATTTGAACCCAGGTTCCCAGAATGCTACTGGGTTAACAGTTCAATGATAATACCACCAGGCCATTACCTCCCCACGCCAGTAAGAGTATGTTGGGGTCATTACCTTTGAAATAACCCCACAGAGGCTGGTATCCCATCACCCTCTATTTATACATGGAGAGACCTTGACACTTGATCCAGTTCCCTCAGAGCCAGCTCTCAGAGTGAGCCAAACCTCTAACACTCCTGTTTATATCTGTCAGCCGGGGCTCCCTGATTGGACCAGGTTAACAGCCCCAATCAGGGAACTCATATTCTATGAGCCCCACCCAGCTGATCTCATTCCAATCATTATGGTTTCTGACAGCCTAGCTGGATGTTCTGAGGGACCGGGTATGTTTTTGCTCCTGCCTCCTTTGTGAGCTTTCATGTGATCCATGCACTTGGGTCGGGGTGGCCGCTCCTGCCTGAACTTTGTATGTCACGGGACCTTGCCTCTTGCCCATGCAGGGCCATTCGACCCGAAACTTTGTTCCCCAAAGTAAACTGCCTCCCTCACTTAGAGGAGGCATGTGGCCAGCATTGCTGTGCCTGATACCATTTCACCGTCTCCGAGAGGTCCAGGAAGATCAGATTTAACTTGGTGCGGACTCTTCTCCCCATTAACAACCCTGCTGGAGCTGTCCCTCCTAGCTACCTAAAGGGGTAGTCCTATAATCAAACAGGAACCGGGACAGTTTGGTATCGAGTGAAGCTGTAGGCTGTTTCTATAAGCCTGCCTTCAATGTTTTGACCACTCTTTCTGCCAGACCATTGGATGATGGATGGTATGGAGCTGTCCTTACATGCCGAATATCATTCGACTTCAGGAAGTACTCAAACTCCCTGCTGGTACATGATGACCCGTTATCTGTTACCAACACCTCCAGGAGTCCATGTATTGCAAAAGATGCTCTCAATGGTCATCCCCGTCTTTGACAATGCGCGTCCAACCTCTTTGAGTGGGCGCCCAAAATGGCTGAAAGCATTGAGCCCACGCGAGGACTGGCATTGCCGATGTGGAACCAAGTCTAAGGTTTACCCGGCCATTCCCACGAACGTGGGCCAATTGCCGACAGCTCGTTTGTCCCTGCTGGCACACTGGGCACTGACCCACCAATGCGGCTATGTTGGCATCCAATCCTGGCCGCCAGATGTAACTGCTCATCAACAGCTTCATTTTGGAAGCCCCTGGTGGAGTGCAGCCAGTACCTGGCGGCGATCTTTGCTCGGGACTATCACTCTCGTTGTCCATAATAAAATGTCGTGGTGATCTGGTCCAGAAAGGTTTCAGGTCTGACTGTAATGTCCCTTTTGTTTCCCCCCCCCCCCCCCCCCCCCGCCCAATCACCACCAACTGTTTTAGTTTTGCCAGGACAGGATCTTTTAGTGTCCACGGTCTGATATTGCCAGCGGTGACCAGAGGGGTGTCCAGAAAGTGTGAGATCAGAATGGACTCTTCCCCTGGTGATGCCGTCGGTGGGGGATCTGTCAGTGAGAGCTGGCTCAAGGCTTCCACATTTGCAACATGGCCTCCCAGATGGTGTTCCAACTTGTAATTGTACCAGACCAGTGAGAGTTTACTTGGGGGGATTAGCCCCCCCCCAACAGTGCCAGAACATTAGGGAATTAGCCCCAACCCCTGTGTGGGATTATTGGGCAATTGTTTCCACACCAGAGTCAATATAAGAGAGAATGATTCCACTCCAGTGTCATTGCATTGGAGAATTAGCCCCACTTGGAGCTTAGGTCATGTTGTTGTGAGTGATCCAGCATGGAGCTGGAACAGGACCTGGTCTGGTGGAGGAGAATCACTGAATCATAGATGCAGAGAGTCATACCGCACAGACCCTTCGGTCCAACCAGTCCATGCCCAACACAATCCCAAATTAAACTGGTCCCAACTGCCTAACTCTGGCCCATGTCCTTCCAAACCTTTCCTATGCATGTATCTATCCAAATGTCTTTTAAACGTTGTAATTGTACCCACACCCACCACTTCCTCAGGACGTTCGCTGCACGCCTGAACCACCTTCTGTGTAAAAAAAAATGCCCCTCATGTCAGTTTCTAAATCTCTCCCACCTCAGCTTAAAAATGCATCTCCTAGTCTTGACATTCCCCCATCTGAGGGAAAAGACAACTACCATCAACTCTATCTACACCTCTCATTATTTTATAAACCTCTATCAGGTCGCCTCTCAACCTCCCAAGTTCCAGTGAAAAGGTCCCAGCACATCCAGTCTTTCCACAGACCTCAAACCTTCCACACCCTGGTAAATCTCTTCTGAACCCTCTTCAGCTTTGATGACATCCTTCCTGTAACTGGGCCATCACAACTGGCCACAGGAGAGGCCTCACTAATGTCCCGTTAAATTTCTCGTTGAAGTGGTCTTCCTCTGTCCTTTGTGGTTGAATTAAGTTTCACGAGGAGTGAGGGATAGATAGCGAGGAAGTGCCAGGCCTGGAATAACTGTATCCAGCACATGGAGCAGAGTTGAGTTGAAGGACTCAATCCTGCTGAACGTCAAACCTTGTACCACAACAGCGACCAGTGGCAACATTTGCTCATGACATACAGCATTAGAGCTGCCTGACGCAGGAGTTGTGCACGCTAACCTGCCCCCATTCTCTGACCCATGATCACAGGCTGTTTATGTCACCCAGCCACCTTACAGGAAAGAGTCTGGTCCAACTCACAAAGTGCTCAGTCAAAATATCCAAGGGAAACCCTCAGGCAAGTGATTCTGTAAATAAATTGGAGCGAATTAATTACCTGGAGTGTTTTGTTGAACTAAACTTAGAGCAAGGGGGCAATCGGACATCTCATTAAAAGCTGGTCTAGTCTGAGACTAGAAAACGCATCACACCATCAGCGATGGAATGGAACAGGCAGATGAGATAAACTCTCTGTTCAGGTATTGTTTCCAATGACAAGCCCTACATCTGATTTGCGATGGGCTGATTGGCCTTCTTCCTCTGTAACTAGCCTGCTTTAGTACAAAACAGAATGGGGGTGTTTGGTCAGACTGTGCCATCATGGGTAATGTCACTGGACTGGTAATCCAGAGACCTGGGCTCATGGTTAACGTCACTGGACTGGTAATCCAGAGACCTGGGCTCATGGTTAATGTCACTGGACTGGTAATCCAGAGACCTGGGCTCATGGTTAACGTCACTGGATTGGTAATCCAGAGACCTGGGCTCATGGTTAACGTCACTGGACTGGTAATCCAGAGACCTGGGCTCATGCTTTCGGACAGTCACACTTAAAATCCCACATTCAGGTAGCGAGGTTAGGGAAGGCAGTGGCCTGGAGTGGTATTATCTGTTAACCCAGAGTCCCAGGTAACGTTCTGGGGACCAGGGTTTGAATCCAGCCATGGCAGGTGGTGGAATTCAAATTCACTTAAAATCTGGAATTAAAAGCCTCATGGCAACCATGAAATGATTGTGGGGGAGATACCCATCTGGGTCACTCATGTCTCAGAGGGGAGGAAACTGCAATCCTTACCTGGTCTGGCCTACGTGTGACTCCAGACCCACAGCCAGGTGGTTGTCTTGGAGCTGCCCTCTGAAATGGTCCTGCATGTCATGCAATTCAGGAGAAAGTCTTTGCTTCACATTCCCCAGTCTTCTTTTGTTCCCCATATTCTCCAAATGTATTTGCAAACCAGGGAGCTTTTATGTCAACTAGCTTTACTTCAGACCAAAAGAGCATGAAACAGAACAGTTCCCGTTTATGGAATGCCTTTCATGACTGCGGGGTAGGCCACAACCACTCTACTGGCAACAGTGTCCTTTTGGAGCACCGTCAATGTTATGGCCTGGGAAATAGCAGCAGCAAAACTGTGCACAGAGTGATCCCGTCAATGCTTAGCCAGCTGCTGTAATGAGGTCAGTAGAGGGACAAATATTGGCCCGGGTACAACTCCCCAACTTCTCGCCCAAACTGGAATCCTTGACGTCAACGTGGTGGAACCCAGACCAGGCCTTGGTTATGACATCGCTCATGGTACACAGCCCTGGGACTTAAACCCGTGACAACAAACGTGGGATGGAGGTCGGGGGGAGGGGAGTGTGCTAGAATCTGAGCTTCCCAAATATAAACAGCGTGATCCCAAGAACAGCAAGGCGTTGCTGCTAACGTGTGAAAGAATGAGCTCCTGCTGTGGTTGACAAAGATGGACAGTACCAGATTCTACTCAGATCACTGGGCTTGTCTTCAATCTCTCCCAGCACACTGTGTTGTCTGACCTGCTGAATCCTAGATTCTCTACAGTGTGGAAAGTGGCCCTTCGGCCCAAGTCCACACCAACCCTCTGAAGAGTCACCCAGCCACACCCATTCCCCTATTACTTGACATTTACCCCTGACTAATGCCCAGAACCTACACATCCCTGAATACTACGGGCAATTTAGCATGGTCAACTCACCTAACCTGTGCATCTTTGGACTGTGGGAGGAAACCAGAGCACCCTGAGGAAACCCGCGCAGACATGGGGAGAATGTGCAAACTCCACACGGAGAGTCGTCTGAGGGTGGAATCGAACCGGGGACCCTGGCGCTGTGAGGTTGTCCCTACTGCATGGGGGCACTCCCGTGAGTGCCTTGCATGGTTTTCCACCCCAACATTCCTATTGAACAGAACATTGGGGGAGCTACAGGGTGAGGAGGCCTGGACTCTGCAGGCCTCATGAAAATCTGTTTGAAGACGGTTAATTTATGAAAATCCACCTCTGTTGCTGAAAGGCAAGTGTGGAGCGCTGGAGCAAAATATCAGCAATATAAACAATTTTTAAAAACCTGAGGTGAAAGTCAGCAGGAGTGTGTGAGAGAGCTCGGGTCCTCATGTTCGAGTGAGGCCCACACTCTGGGGACTTCTCATAGAGCCATAGAGCTGTATCGCACGGAACCAGACCCTTCGGTCCAACACGTCCATGCTGACTGGATATCCCAACCTAATCTCGTCCCATTTGCCAGCACTTGGGCCCATATCCCTCCAAACCCTTCCTATTCTTATACCCATCCAGATGCCTTTTAAATGTCATAATTGTACCAGCTTCCACCACTTCCTCTGGCAGCTCAGTCCACATACGTACCACCCTCTATGTGAAAAAGTTACCCATCAGTTCCCTTTTAAATTTTTCTCCCCTCACCCTAAACTCTACTTCTGGACTCCCCAACCTCAGGGAAAAGACTTTGTCTATTTCTCCTATCCATGCCCCTCATGATTTTATAAAACTCTATAAGGTCAGCCCTCAGCCTCCGACGCTCCAGGGAAAACAGCCCCAGCCTATTCAGCCTCTCCCTGTAGCTCAGATCCTCCAACCCTGGCAACATCCTTGTGAATCTTTCAAGACGAACAACATCCTTCCAATAGCTCCTATCTATCATCTTTGCAACTTCCTAATTGCTGAGGGAATCCTCTGGAATCACTGAAAATTCGGATTGAAATCTTTTCTTTGTTACTTATTCGTTTTGTGGGACATGGGTGTTACTGGCTGATCCAGCATTTATTGCCCGTCCCTAGTTGCCCTTTGACTGTGAGCTGCTTTCTTGAACCGCTGCAGTCCACGATGGGGGGAGGGGGGGGGGGGGGGGGATATCTTCCAGGATTTGGACCCAGCAACATTGAAGGAAAGGCGATCTGTTTCCAAGTCAGGACGGTGAGTGGCTTGGAGGGGTATTTGAAAGTGACGGTGTTCCTTTGTGTCTGCTGCCCTTGTCCTTCCAGATGGAAGTGGTCGTGGGTTTGGTAAGTGCAGTCTGAGGATCTTTGGTGAATTCCTGCAGTGCATCTTATAAATAGTAGACACTGCTGCTACTGAGCATCAGTGGTGGAGGGAGTGGATGCTTGTGGATGTGGTGTTAATCAAGCGCGTTGCTTTATCCTGGATGGTGCCAAGCTTCTTGAGTGTTGTTGGGGCTGCACCCATCCAGGCACGTGGGGTGTACTCCATCACCCTCCTGACTTGGGCCTTGTAGATGGTGGTCAGGCTTTTGGGAGTCAGGAGGTGAGTTAATCGCAACAGTATTCCTAGCCTCTGACCTGCTCTTGGAGCCACAGTGTTTATGTGGTGAGTCCAGTTCAGTTACTGGTCAAAACTAACCCCCCAGGATGTTGACAGTGGGGGATCCAGGTGATAGTAACATCGGTGAATGCCAGGGAGCAGTGGTTGGATTGTCCCTTATTGGTGATGGTCATTGCCTGGCATTTGTGTGGCGTGAATGTTACTTGCCATTTTTCAGCCCAACCTTGGCATGGTCCAGATTTTGTTGTACTTGAACGTGGACTGCTTCAGTATCTGAGGTGTCACAAATACTGCTGAACATTGTACAATCATCGGCAAACATCCCCACTTCTGACCTTAAGATGGAGGGAAGGGCATTGATGAAGCAGCTGCAGGTGGTTGGGCCTTGGACACTCCCCTGAGGAACTCCTGCAGAGATGTCCTGGAGCTGAGATGACTGACCTTCCAACGACCTCTCCTTATGTGCCACCTTTTGGGGCAAATGTCAGCAACCGTGTAGGGCAGCTCTGGACTGACAGGGATTGTGCGTGTGAACAATGATGGCACAGACACAAGGATGCCAATCGATCACAGGGTGACAATTTGTTGCAGGAATGGTGTGTGGCAGGATAGGGGTGGAATGGTACTGGGAAGGTCGTTAATGAGGCACACTTTGTCAGACATGGTGAGAGAACTGGATAGGCCTTACTGCGCAAACCCCCCAAAAAAGACTGACGGAACTCGCCCTTCATCACTTGGTCACCATAACGACTGTGAGAAGTTCTCATCTTGAAACCTCAAGAGACGTCTTGTCCTGTACACAATGTTTGTGAGAGGCCCCTCAAACTCAATTCCGAACATAGCTTGCTAAAAGGGGGGTTCATGTGATACAGGTTAAGGGCAATGAAGGTTAAAAGCAGAAAAATGAGGCCCAGGTTTCGAGAGGAGGTTTTCGACGTTGGGGCCTAGGCAGTTAAATGCACAGTCTCCAGTGATGGAGCAGGGAACGTTGGGGATGGTAATTAGTCGGATGCAATCAGGGTGTTGGGGGGTCGAGGGGAGATTACAGAGATAG
>NW_025204118.1:0-990 GCF_004010195.1 Chiloscyllium plagiosum
TTCCCTGCTCCAGCCTCCGCTCTGGGACTGAATCCCTGCTCCAGACTCCGTTCCGGGACTGTATCCACGCAACAGCCTCTGCTCCTGGACTGTATCCCTGCTCCAGTTCCTGTTCCGGGACTGTTTCCTGCTCCAGCCTCTGCTCCGGGACTGTATCCCTGCTCCAGTCCCCGTTCCGGGACTGTATCCCTGCTCCAGTTCATGTTCCGGGACTGTTTCCCTGCTCCAGACCCTGCTCCGGGAGTGTATACCTGCTCCAGCCGACGTCCCGGGACTGTTTCCCTGCTCCAGTCCTGGGACGGGTCTGTTTCCCTGCTCCAGTCCCCGCTCCAGGACAGTTTCCCGGCTCCAGCCTCCATTCTGGGACTGTATCCCCACTACAACCTCCGTTCCGGGACTGTTTCCCTGCTCCAGTCTCTGTTCCAGGACTGTATCCCTGTTCCAGACTCCGTTCCGGGACTGTTTCCCGGCTCCAGACCCCGCTCCGGGACTGTTTCCCCGCTCCAGACCGCGTTCCGGGGCTGTTTCCCCGCTCCAGTCCCCGCTCCGGGACTGTTTCCCCGCTCCAGCCACCGCTCCAGGACTGTATCCCTGCTCCCGCCTCCGTTCCGGGATTCTTTCCCTGCACCAGTCCCCGCTCTGTGACTGTTTCCATGCTCCAGCCACCGCTGCGGGAATTTATCCCTGCTCCAGTCCCTGCTCCGGGACTGTTTCCCTGCTCCAGCCTCCGCTCCAAGACTGTATCCCTGCTCCAGTTCCTGTTCCGGGACTGTTTCCCTGCTCCAGTCCCTGTTCCAGGACAGTTTCCCTGCTCCAGCCGCCGCTCCAGGACTGTTTCCCTGCTCCAGCCTCCGCTCCGGGACTTTTTCCCTGCTCCAGTCCCCATTCCGGGACTGTTTCCCTGATCCAGCCTCCGTTCCAGGACTGTTTCCCTGCTCCAGCCAATGCTCCGGGACTGTTTCCTGCTCCAGTCCCCGCTCCGGGACTGTT
>NW_025204118.1:1258-2598 GCF_004010195.1 Chiloscyllium plagiosum
CTGCTCCAGCCTCCGTTCCGGGACTGTTTCCCCACTCCAGTCCCCTCTCCGGGACTGCTTCCTTGCTCCAGTCCCTGTTCCGGGACTGTTTCCCTGCTCCAGTCTCCGTTTAGGGACTGTTTCCCTGCTCCAGCCTCTGCACCGGGACTGTTTCCTTGCTCCAGTACCCGCTCCAGGACAGTTTCCCTGCTCCAGCCTCCGTTCCGGGATTGTTTCCCTGCTCCAGCCTCCGCTCTGGGACTGTTTCCCTGCTCCAGCCTCCTTTCCGGGATTGTTTCCCTGCTCCAGCCTCGGCTCCGGGACTGTTTCCTGCTCCAGTCCCTGCTCCCGGACTGTATCTCTGCTCCAGCCTCCGTTCCGGGACTGTATCCACGCACCAGCCACCGCTCCGGGACTGTATCCCTACTTCAGCCTCCGTTCCGGGACTGTTTCCCTGCTCTAGTCCCCTCTCCGAGACTGTTCCCTGCTCCAGCCTCCGTTCCGGGATTGTTTCCCTGCTCCAGTCCCCTCTCCGGGACTGTTTCCCTGCTCCAGTCCCCGTTCCGGAATTGTTTCCCTGCTCGATCCTCCGCTTCGGGACTGTATGCCCACTCCAGCCTCCGTTCCGGGACTGTTTCACTGCTCCAGTCTATACTCCGGGACTGTTTCCCTGCTCCAGTCCCTGTTCCGGGATTGTTTCCCTGCTCCAGTCCCTTCTCCGGGACAGTTTCACCGCTCCAGTCCCCGCTCCGGGACAGTTTCCCTGCTCCAGTCTCCACTCCGGGACTGTTTCCCTGCTCCAGTCCCTTCTCCGGGATAGTTTCCTTGCTCCAGCCTCCGTTCCGGGACTGTTTCCCTGCTACAGTCTCCTTTCCGGGACTGTTTCCCTGCTCCAGCCAACGCTCCGGGACTGTTTTCCTGCTCCAGTCCCTGTTCCAGGATTGTATCCCTGTTCCAGCCTCCGTTCCGGGACTGGTTCCCTGCTCCAGCCCCTGCTGCAGGACTGTATCCCTGCTCCAGCCTCCGTTCTAGGACCGTTTCCCCACTCCAGTCCCCTCTCCGGGACTGTTTCCCTGCTCCAGTCCCCGTTCTGGGACTATTTCCCTGCTCCAGCCTCTGCACCGGGACTGTTTCCCTGCTCCAGCTCCGTTCCGGGACTGTTTCCTGCTCCAGTCCCCTCTCCGGGACTGTTTCCCTGCTCCAGTCCCTGTTCCAGGACAGTTTCCCTGCTCCAGCCGCCGCTCCAGGACAGTTTCCCTGCTCCAGCCGCCGCTCCGGGACTGTTTCCTTGCTCCAGTCCCCGCTCCGGGACTGTTTCCCTGCTCCAGTCCCCATTCCGGGACTGTTTCCCTGATCCAGCC
>NW_025204118.1:2678-5305 GCF_004010195.1 Chiloscyllium plagiosum
GCTCCAGGACTGTATCCCTGCTCCAGTCCTCGCTCCGGGACTGTTTCCCTGCTCCAGCCTCCGCTCCGAGACTGTTTCCCTGCTCCAGTCCCCGCTCCAGGACAGTTTCCCTGCTCCAGTCCTCGCTCCGGGACTGTTTCCCTGCTCCAGCCTCCGCTCTGGGACTGTTTCCCTGCTCCAGTTCCCGTTCCGAGACTGATTCCCTGCTCCACCCTCCGTTCCGGGATTGCTTCCCCACTCCAGCCTCCATTCCGGGATTGTTTCCCTGCTCCAGTCCCTGTCCAGGACTGTATCCCTGCTCCAGCCTCTGTTCTGGGATTGTTTTCCTGCTCCAGTCCCCGCTCTGCGACTGTATCCATGCTCCAGCCTCCGCTCGGGGACTGTATCCCTGCTCCAGCCTCCATTCCTGGACTGTTTCCCTGCTCCAGTCCCTGTTGCGGGACTGTTTCCGTGTTCCAGCCTCCGCTCCGGAACTGTTTCCCTGCTCCAGTCCCCGTTCCGGAACTGTTTCCCTGCTCCAGCCTCCGCTCCGGGACTGTTTCACTGCTCCAGTCCCTGTTCCGGGATTGTTTCCCTGCTCCAGCCTCCGCTCCGGGACTGTATCCCTGCTCCAGTCCCTGCTCCGGGGCTGTTTCCCTGCTCCCGACCCCGTTCCGGGACTGTTTCCCTGCTCCAGTCCCCGTTATGGGACCAACCCTGCTCCAGTTCCTGTTCCGGGATTGTTTCCTGCTCCAGCCTCCGCTCCGGGACTGTATCCCTGCTCCAGTCCCCGTTCCGGGACTGTATCCACGCACCAGCCTCCGATCCGGGACTGTTTCCCTGCTCCAGCCCCTGTTCCGGAACTGTTTCCCTGCTCCAGTCCCCGATCCAGGACAGTTTCCCTGCTCCAGCCACCGTTCCGGGACTGTTTCCCCGCTCCAGTCCCTGTTCCAGGACTGTATCCCTGTTCCAGACTCCGATCCGGGACTGTTTCCCTGTTCCAGCCTCTGTTCCGAGACTGTTTCCCTGCTCCTGCCTCCGTTCCGGAACTGTATCCCTGATCCAGTCTCCGTTCCGAGACTGTTTCCCTGGTCCAGTCCGCGCTCCGGGACTGTTTCCCCACTCCAGTCCCTGCTCCGGGACTGTTTCCCTGTTCCAGCCGTCGTTCCGGGACTGTGTCCCTGCTCCAGTCCCTGCTCCGGGACTTTTTCGCTGCTCCAGTCCCTGCTCTGGGACTGTATCCCTGCTCCAGTCCCCTCTCCGGGACTGTTTCCCTGCTCCAGCCAACGCTCCGGGACTGTTTCCCTGCTCCAGATTCTGCACCGGGACTGTTTCCCTGCTCCAGTCCCTGTTCCGGGACTGTTTCCCTGCTCCAGTCTCCGTTTCGAGACTGTTTCCCTGGTCCAGTCCGCGCTCCGGGACTGTTTCTCCACTCCAGTCCCTGCTCCGGGACTGTTTCCCTGCTCCAGCCGACGTTCCAGGACTGTATCCCTGCTCCAGTCCCTGCTCCGGGACTGTTTCCCTGCTCCAGCCGTCGATCCGGGACTGTGTCCCTGCTCCAGTTCCTGTTCCGGGACTTTTTCGCTGCTCCAGTCCCTGCTCTGGGACTGTATCCCTGCTCCAGTCCCCTCTCCGAGACTGTTTCCCTGCTCCAGCCAACGCTCCGGGACTGTTTCCCTGCTCCAGCTTCTGCACCGGGACTGTTTCCCTGCTCCAGTCCCTGTTCCGTGACTGTATCCCTGCTCCAGACTCCGTTCTGGGACTGGATCCCTGCTCCAGTCCCTGGTCCGGGACTGTATCCCTGCTCCATCTTTCGTTCCGGGACTGATTCCCTGCTCCAGTCCCCTCTCCAGGACTGTTTCCCTGCTCCAGTCCCCGCTCCAGGAGAGTTTCTCTGCTCCAGCCACCGTTCCAGGACTGTTTCCCCACCTAAGTCACTGTTCCAGGACTGTATCCCTGTTCCAAACTCCGCTCCGGGACTGTTTCCCTGCTCCAGCCTCCGTTCCGGGATTGTTTCCCTGCTCCAGCCTCCGCTCTGGGATTGTTTCCCTGCTCCAGTCCCTGCTCCTGGACTTTTTCCCTGCTCCAGCCGACGTTCCAGGACTGTGTCCCTGCTCCAGTCCCTGCTCCGGGACTGTTTCCCTTCTCCAGCTTCCGTTCCGGGACTGTTTCCCTGCTCCAGCCGTCGTTCCGGGACTGTGTCCCTGCTCCAGTCCCTGTTCCGGGACTGTTTCCCTGCTCCAGTCCCTGTTCCGGGACTGTATCCCTGCTCCAGACTCCGTTCTGGGACTAGATCCCTGCTCCAGTCCCTGGTCCGGGACTGTATCCCTGCTCCATCCTCCGTTCCGGGACTGATTCCCTGCTCCAGTCCCCTCTCCAGGACTGTTTCCCTGCTCCAGTCCCCGCTCCAGGACAGTTTCTCTGCTCCAGCCACCATTCCGGGACTGTTTCCCCACCTAAGTCACTGTTCCAGGACTGTATCCCTGTTCCAAACTCCGCTCCGGGACTGTTTCCCTGCTCCAGCCTCCGTTCCGGGATTGTTTCCCTGCTCCAGCCTCCGCTCTGGGATTGTTTCCCTGCTCCAGTCCCTGCTCCTGGACTGTATCCCTGCTCCAGCCTCCGCTCCGGGACTGTTTCCCTGCTCCAGC
>NW_025204118.1:5604-9086 GCF_004010195.1 Chiloscyllium plagiosum
ATCCCTGCTCCAGTTCCTGTTCCGGGATTGTTTCCTGCTCCAGTCCCCGTTCCGGGACTGTATCCACGCACCAGCCTCCGATCCGGGACTGTTTCCCTGCTCCAGCCTATGTTCCGAGACTGTTTCCCCGCTCCAGTCCCTGTTCCAGGACTGTATCCCTGTTCCAGTGCCCGTTCCGGGACTGTTTCCACGGACCAGCCTCCGATCCGGGATTGTATCCCTGCTCCAGCCTCCATTCCGGGACTGTTTCCCTGCTCCAGTCCCTGTTCTGGGACTGTTTCCCTGCTCCAGCCTCCGCTCCGGGACTGTTTCCCTGCTCCAGTCCCCTTTCCGGGACTGTTTCCCGGCTCCAGCCTCCGTTCTGGGACTGTTTCCCCGCTCCAGGACTGTATCCCTGTTCCAGACTCCGCTCCGGGTCTGTTTCGCTGCTCCAGTCTCTGTTCCGAGACTGTTTCCCTGCTCCTGCCTCCGTTCTGGGACTGTATCCCTGCTCCAGTCCCTTCTCCGAGACGGTTTCACCGCTCCAGTCCCCGCTCCGGGACTGTTTCCCTGCTCCAGTCTCCACTCCGGGACTGTATCCCTGCTCCAGTCTCCGTTCCGAGACTGTTTCCCTGCTCCAGTCCCCATTCCGGGACTGTATCCCTGCTCCAGTTCCTGTTCCGGGACTGTTTCCTGCTCCAGCCTCTGCTCCAGGACTGTATCCCTGCTCCAGTCCCCGTTCCAGGACTGTTTCCATGCTCCAGCCTCCGTTCCGGGACTGTTTCCCTGCTCCACCTACCGCTCCGGGACTGTATTCCTGCTCCAGTCTCCACTCTGGGACTGTATCCCTGCTCCAGTCTCCGTTCCGAGACTGTTTCACTGCTCCAGTCCCCATTCCGGGACTGTTTCCCCGCTCCAGTGTCCACTCCGGGACTGTTTTCCTGCTCCATTGTCCACTCCGGGACTGGATCCCTGCTCCAGCCTCCGTTCCGGGACTGTTTCCCCGCTCCAGTCCCTACTCCGGGACTGTTTCCCTGCACCAGTCCCCATTCCGGGACTGTTTCCCTGCTCCAGTCCCTGCTCCGGGGCTGTTTCCCTGCTCCCGACCCCGTTCCGGGACTGTTTCCCTGCGCCAGTCCAGTCCCCATTCCGGGACTGTTTCCCCGCTCCAGTGTCCACTCCGGGACTGTTTCCCTGCTCCAGTCCCTACTCCGGGACTGTTTCCCTGCTCCCGACCCCGTTCCGGGACTGTTTCCCTGCTCCAGTCCCCGTTACGGGACGATCCCTGCTCCAGTTCCTGTTCCGGGATTGTTTCTTGCTCCAGCCTCCGCTCCGGGACTGTATCCCTGCTCCAGTTCCCGTTCCGGGACTGTATCCACGCACCAGCCTCCGATCCGGGACTGTATCCCTGCTCCAGACTCCATTCCGGGACTGTTTCCCTGCTCCAGCCCCTGTTCCGGAACAGTTTCCCTGCTCCAGCCACCGTTCCGGGACTGTTTCCCCACTCCAGTCCCTGTTCCAGGACTGTATCCCTGCTCCAGACTCTGCTCCGGGACTATTTCCCTGCTCCAGCCTATGTTCCGAGACTGTTTCCCCGCTTCAGTCTCCGTTCCGAGACTGTTTCACTGCTCCAGTCCCCATTCCGGGACGGTTTCACTGCTCCAGTGTCCACACCGGGACTGTTTTCCTGCTCCAGTGTCCACTCCGGGACTGTATCCCTGCTCCAGCCTCCGATCCGGGACTGTTTCCCCGCTCCAGTCCCTACTCCGGGACTGTTTCCCTGCTCCAGTCGCTGCTCCGGGACTGTTTCCCTGCTCCCGACCATGTTCCGGGACTGTTTCCTTGCTCCAGTCCCCGTTACGGGACGATCCCTGCTCCAGTTCCTGTTCCGGGATTGTTTCCTGCTCCAGTCCCCGTTCCGGGACTGTATCCACGCACCAGCCTCCGATCCGGGACTGTTTCCCTGCTCCAGCCTATGTTCCGAGACTGTTTCCCCGCTCCAGTCCCTGTTCCAGACTCCGCTCCGGGACTGTTTCCCTGTTCCAGCCTCTGTTCCGAGACTGTTTCCCTGCTCCAGTCTCCAACCGGGACTGTTTCCCTGCTCCAGTCTCCGTTCCGAGACTGTTTCCCTGGTCCAGTCCGCGCTCCGGGACTGTTTCCCCACTCCAGTCACTGCTCCGGGACTGTTTCCTTGCTCCAGCCGACGTTCCGAGACTGTTTCCCTGGTCCAGTCCGCGCTCTGGGACTGTTTCCCCACTCCAGTCACTGCTCCGGGACTGTTTCCTTGCTCCAGCCGACGTTCCGGGACTGTATCCCTGCTCCAGTCCCTGCTCCGGGACTTTTTCCCTTCTCCAGCCTCCGTTCCGGGACTGTTTCCCTGCTCCAGCCGTCGTTCCGGGACTGTGTCCCTGCTCCAGTCCCTGTTCCGGGACTTTTTCGCTGCTCCAGTCGCTGCTCTGGGACTGTATCCGTGCTCCAGTCCCCTCTCCGGGACTGTTTCCCTGCTCCAGCCAACGCTCCGGGACTGTTTCCCTACTCCAGCTTCTGCACCGGGACTGTTTCCCTGCTCCAGTCCCTGTTCCGGGACTGTATCCCTGCTCCAGACTCCGTTCTGGGACTGGATCCCTGCTCCAGTCCCTGGTCCGGGACTGTATCCCTGCTCCATCCTCCGTTCCGGGACTGTTTCCCTGCTCCAGTCCCCTTTCCGGGACTGTTTCCCTGCTCCAGTCCCCGTTCCGGGACTGTTTCCCTGCTCCAGTCCCCATTCCGGGACTGTTTCCCCACTCCAGTCACTGTTCCAGGACTGTATCCCTGTTCCAAACTCCGCTCCAGGACTGTTTCCCTGCTCCAGCCTCCGTTCCGGGATTGTTTCCCTGCTCCAGTCCCTGCTTCTGGACTGTATCCCTGCTCCAGCCTCCGCTCCGGGACTGTTTCCCTGCTCCAGTTCCCGTTCCGAGACTGTTTCCCTGCTCCAGTCCCCGTTCCGGGACTGTTTCCATGCTCCAGACCACATTCCGGGACTGTTTCCCTGCTCCAGCCCCTGCTACTGGACTGTATCCCTGCTCCAGCCTCCGCTCCGGAACTATTTCCCTGCTCCATTCCCTGTTCCAGGACTGTTTCCCTGTTCCAGACCCCATTCCGGGACTGTTTCCCTGCTCCAGTCCCTGCTCCTGGACTGCATCCCTGCTCCAGCCTCCGCTCCGGGAATGTTTCCCTGCACCAGTCCCTGCTCCAGGACTGTATCCCTGCTCCAGCATCCGCTCCGGAACTGTTTCCCTGCTCCAGTCCGCGCTCCGGGACTGTTTCCCCACTCCAGTCCCTCCTCCGGGACTGTTTCCCTGCTCCAGCCGAGGTTCCAGGACTGTATCCCCGCTCCAGTCCCTACTCCGGGACTGTTTCCCTGCTCCAGTCCCCATTCCGGGACTGTTTCCCTGCTCCCGACCCCATTCCGGGACTGTTTCCCTGCTCCCGACCCCGTTCCGGGACTGTATCCCTGCTCCAGT
>NW_025204119.1:0-2995 GCF_004010195.1 Chiloscyllium plagiosum
AATGAGAGACCTGGTGCAGGGTGTTGATAACTTAGTGAATTGGAACAAATGGGAGAATGCGGACAGTGAATCAGTAAATAGCATAAATGATGGAAAGGATTATTGTTCCAGATTCAATACAGTGCACCACAAAATGGGGGAGTTGGTGCAGTTCACCACGAAAGTGAGGATAATGTGTAGGATCAGTAATTTGGAGATATGATGCAGGGATCGCAAATTCGCAAATTCTGGCAGCGGACGATTAAATAGGAGAATTGTTGCAGGGAAATACTGAATGGAAGAACTGGTACACATTGGAGCTAAATTAAAGAATGGGAGCATGGCACCAGTAAATGGGAGAATCAGAGTAGCGCACTCTTAAATGTTAGAATCGGGCTCGGGCATCAGTAAATGGAAGAATTAGTACAAGGATATGAGTAAAAGGGCGGTTTGGTGGGAGTCAATAAATGGGAGACCATTACATTGGAAAATTAGTGGGAGTGCCAATATATTGGAAAATTGTAGCAGAGCATGTTTAAATTGGGGAATAGGAACCAGGGAATCAGGAAAAGAAATGTTGCAAGCATTGGTAAATTGGTGATTCAGTTCAGTGCATCAGGAAATGAAAAACAATTCAGCAGGGCACCCATACGTGGAAGAAGTGTTTCAGGGAACAATTAAATGGAAGGTATTGATGCAGGGCAACGATAATTGTAGAATTCATGGAGGTGCCATTAAAGTCTAAGTGGGAGGATTGAGGCAGGATAACACTCATTGGGTGAGTTGGTGAAATTCCCGAATTAGTGTAGGATTGGTAAATAGGAGAATTGGTGCAGGGAAGCGGAACACTAATTACAGCCTTAGAGATGTGCAGCACGGAAACAGACACTTCTGTCCAACTTGTCCACGCCTAAATTTAAGAATTCTGGCAGCCTCCACTATATTGAAGACTCATTGCCAGAAACAAATAAATGGAAAATTTGGGAATGGGCTTATCGAGGTGTGAGCATTTGCAATAGGGCATCAGATCATAGGTGAATTAGTGCAGTTCAGCACTAAATGGTTGAGTGATGCTGTGTTGCACTAAATGGGAGAATTGGGGCAGGACAATACCTTTTGGGAGATTTAGAGTAGGGCACCCCTAAATTGGGCGAGGGCATCAGTCAGTATGAGGATTGGTGTAACTGAGTGGAGAACTTGTTCAGGACGTCAGTAATTGGGGGAAATGGTGCTGAGCAACACTGAATTGGAGAATTGGTGTGGGGTAACAGTAAATGAGAGACCTGGTGCAGGGTGCTGATAACTTCGAGAATTGGAGCAAATGGGAGAATGCGGGCAGTGTATCAGTAAATAGGACAAATGTTGGAAAGGATTATTGTTCCAGATTCAGTACAGTGCACCACGAAATGGAGGAGTTGGTGCAGTTCACCACTAAAGGGAAGATATGTATAGGATCGGTAATTTGGAGATTTGATGCCAAGACTTGAGAATTGTGGCAACGGACTACTAACTGGGAGAATTGTTGCAGGGAAATACTGAATGGAAGACCTGGTGCACGGTGAAGCTAAATCAGAGAATGGGGCATGGCACAGGAAATGGGAGAATTAGAGTAGCGCACCCTTAAATGGTAGAATCGGGCTCGGGAATCAGTAAGTGGAAGAATTAGTACAGGGATATGAGTAAATGTGAGATTTGGTGGGAATCAATAAATGGGAGATGTGGTGCACAATGCCATTACATTGGAAAACTGGTGTGTGTCCATATATAAGAATGGAGCACATCATGTCTAAATTAGGGAATAGGGGCCAGGGAAACAATAAAAAGAAGAAATGTTGCAAGCATCGGTAAATTGGAGATTCAGTTCAGTGCATCACTAAATGAAAACAATTCAGCAGGTCACCCGTACGTGGAAGATGTGTATCAGGGAACAATTAAACGGAAGGAATTGATGTAGGGCAACATTAATTGGAGAATTCATGCAGGGGCCTTTTAATTCTAAGTGGGAGGACTGGGGCAGGATAAGCTCAATGGGTGAGTTGGTGAAATTCCCGAATTAGTACAGGATTGGTGAATGGGAGAAATGGTGCAGGGAAGGAAAGCACTAATTACAGCCTTAGAGATGTGCAGCACGGAAACAGACACTTCTGTCCAACTTGTCCACGCCTAAATTTAAGAATTCTGGCAGCGCTCCACGAAATTGGAGAATCATTGCAAGGAACTACTGAGGATCTGTAAGTTGAATTTAGACAACAATTATATGCAGATTTTTATTTACCACAAAATGGTTTCTCAATGTAAAAGAATGCTATGAAATGGCCTGTGAACCTGTACTGCTGATTTGCAGAATTTAGCTGAAATTCAAAGACAATAGAGTTTTCATAAAATGAATACTGACGCATTAGTTGACTATTCGAACTAACCTTCAATTGATACATTGCATGACAATTTCCATAAATAAGATTTCTTTTCCAAGGAATACCATTGGATCAGCCTATTGTCAATTATGTCTCCATATTACAGATGATTGGACCTTTCTTGTCATTAAGATCCCTTTTCCAGGAAATATCATTGGATTAACTTGCAGTAAATCATATCACCTTATTATATGTGAGTGGACTTTCATGTCATTAGGGCTGTACTACCTCTTAAAAAAACATATTAAAAATGTTTCATTTTCAAATGTAATTGTGCGACTTCACATGGAATACAGAAGCTTTAATCTCTGTGTTGTTGGATAAAATCACGTCAAGGTGCCTTAATTCAATAAACTAACGACCACTGCTTTTGGAACATACCGTATTCGTTGATTCCATTGACCGATCTCGAATCAAAAGGTCATAGATCTTCACAGAATGGTACAAAGACAAGCCGGAGTGAGATCTGGGAGAGGTAATAGTTGTTTATGATCAGCAGGATGTTGCACAGATAAGCAGGAATAAAATCTGTTAGAGGTAATAAATGTTTATGATCTGTAGGATGTTAGAGAGACAAGCAGGAATGACAGCTGGAAGAGGTA
>NW_025204119.1:3048-5156 GCF_004010195.1 Chiloscyllium plagiosum
ATGGTCTGCAGGATGCTACCGAGACAGTCAGGAATGTAATCTGGAAGAGGTAATAGTTGTTTACGATCGGCAGGATGTTACTGAGACAAACAGGAATGCAATCTGGAAGAGGTAATAAATTGTTTATACTCTGCAGAATATTACAGAGGCAAGCAGGAATGTCATCTGGAAGAGGTAATAATCTCTTCTGCAGAATGTTACAGAGACAGGCAGGAGTGAAATCTGGAAGAGGTAATAATTGTTAATGGTCTTCAGAATGTTACAGAGACAAGCGGGAATGAAATCTGGAAGGACTAGTAGTTGTTTGTGGTCTACAGGATGTTACAGAGACAAGCCGGAGTGAAATAGAGAGGAGGTCAGAGATGTGTATGGTCTGCAGTATTTTACACAGACAAGCAGGAGTGAAATCTGGAAGAGGTAATAGTTGTTTATAATCTGCAGGATATTACAGGGACAAGCAGGAATGAAAAGTGGAAGTGGTAACTTTTTTATGGTCTGGAGAATGTTACAGAGGCAAGCAGGAATGATATCTAGAAAAGGTAGTAGTTGTTTATAACCTGCAGGACATCACAGGGACAAGCAGGAATGAAATCTGGAAGAGGTAATGGTTGTTATAATCTGCTGGATTAGATTAGATTACTTACAGTGTGGAAACAGGCCCTTCGGCCCAACAAGTCCACACCGACCCTCCGAAGAGCAACCCAATCAGGCCCAATCCCCCACATTTTACCCCACCACCTAACATTACGGGCAATTTAGCATGGCCAATTAACCTGGCCTGAACCTTTTTGGACTGGAGGAAACCGGAGCACCCGGGTCTCTGGTGCTGTGAGGCAGCAGTGCTGACCACTGTGCCACCGTGCCGCCCACAGAGACAAGCATGAGTGACATCTGGTCGAGGTAATAGTTGTTTATGGTCTGCAGTATTTTGCAGAGACAAGCAGGAGTGAAATCTGGAAGAGGTTCCATTTGTTTATAGTCTGCAGAACGTTATAGACACAAGCAGGAATCAAATCAGGAAGAGGTAATAGTTGTTTGTGGTCTGCAGGCTGTTAGAGAGACAAGCAGGAGTGAAATCAGGAAGAGGTAATAGTTGTTTGTGGTCTACAGGCTGTTACAGAGACAAGCAGGAATGCAAAATGAAAGTGGTAATACTATTTTATAGTCTGCAGGATGTTACAGAGTCAAGCAGGAATGAAATCTGGATGAGGTAATAGTTGCTCATAATCTGCAGGATATTGCAGAGACAAGCAGGAATGAAATCTAGAGGAGGTGTATGGTCTTCAGGATGTTACACAGACAAGCACGAGTAATATTTGTTTATAATCTGCCGGATGTTACCCAGTCAGGTGTGAAATCTGGAGGAGGTAATTTTTTTCGGGTCTGCAGTATTTTACAGAGACAAGCAGGAATGAAATCTGGAAAAGGTAATAGTTTATAATCTGCAGGATATTACAGAGACAAGCCGGAGTGACATCTGATTAAGGTAATGGTTGATTGTGGACTGCAGGATGTTATTGACACAAGCAGGAGTGACATCTGGAAGAGTTAATAGTTGTTTATGGTCTGCAGTATGTTACAGAGACAAGCAGGAATGAAATCTAGAGGAGGTCATAGATGTGTATGGTCTTCAGGATGTTACACAGACAAGCAGGAGTGAAATCTGGAAGAAGTAATAGTTATTTATAATCTGCAGGATGTTGCAGAAGTAAGCTTGAATGTAATCTGGTAGAGGTAATAGTTGTTTATAGTCGGCAGGATGTTACAGAGACAAGCAGGAGTGAAATCTGGAAGTGGTAATACTTTTCTATGGTCTGGAGAATGTTACAGAGACAAGCAAGAATGAAATCTAGAAGAGGTAATATTTGTTTATTGTCTGCAGGATGCTACAGAGACAAGCAGGATTGAAAACTGTAATAGTTGTTTGTGGTCTGCAGGATGTTATAGACACAAGCAGGAGTGACATCTGGAAGAGTTAATAGTTGTTTATGGTCTGCAGTATGTTACAGAGACAAGCAGGAATGAAATCCAGAGGAGGTCATAGATGTGTATGGTCTTCAGGATGTTACACAGACAAGCAGGAGTGAAATCTGGAAGAGGTAATAGTT
>NW_025204119.1:5972-9086 GCF_004010195.1 Chiloscyllium plagiosum
GGACAAGCAGGATTGAAATCTGGAAGAGGTAATAGTTGTTTGTGGTGTGCAGAATGTTACAGAGACAAGCAGGAGTGAAACCTGGAAGAGATTCAAGTTGTTTATAATCTCCCAGTTGTTACAGCGACAAGCAGGAGTGACATATAGAAGAGGTAATAGTTGTTTATGATCTGCAGGATGTTACAGGGTGAAACAGGAGTGAAATATGGAATAGGTAATAGATGTTTATAGCCTACCAGATTTTACAGAGACAGTCAGGAGTGAAATCTGGAAGAGGTAATTGTTTTTACGAGTCTGCAGGATGATACAGTGACAATTAGGAGTGAAATCTGTAAGAGGTAATAGTTGCTTATTGTCTGCAGGATGTTACAGAGACAAGTTGGAGTGAAATCTGGTTGAGTTAATTGTTTTTTATAATCTGCAGGAAGTGAAATCTGGAATAGGTGCTAGTTTGTTTATCGCCTCCCAGATTTTACAGAGGCAGTCAGGAGTGAAATCTGGAAGAGGCAATATTTGTTTTAGTCTGCAGGATGATATAGAGTTAAAAGGAGTGGAATCTGGAAGTGGTATTAGTGGTTTATGATCTGCTGCATGGTACAGAGACAAGCAGGAACGAAGTCTGGAAGACATAAAAGTTGTTTATTATTTGCAGTATTTTATAGAGACAAGCCGGAATGAAATCTGTAAGAGGTAATAGTTGTTTATGGTCTGCAGAATGTTGCAGGGTCAAACAGGAGTGAAATCTGGAATAGGTAATAAGTGTTTATAATCTGGAAGATGTTTCATAGAGTAGCGGGAGTGAAATCTGGAAGAAGTATTAGTTGCTTATGGTCTGCAGGATGTTACAGGGTCAAACAGGAGTGAAATCAGGAAGAGGTAATTTTTTTTTAGAGTCTTCAGGACGATACAGTGACAAGTAGGAGTGAAATCTGGAAGAGGTAATAGTTGTTTATGTCCTGCAGGATGTTGCAGATTCAAGCAGGAGTGAACAATGGAAGTGGTAATACATTTTTATAGATTTTTGGATGTTACAGAGTCAAGCAGGAATGAAATCTGGATACGATAATAGTTGCTCATAATCTGCAGGATATTGCAGAGACAAGCAGGAATGAAATCTAGAGGAGGTCAAAGATGTGTATGATCTTCAGGATGTTACACAGACAAGCAGGAGTGAAATCTGGAAGAGGTAATATTTGTTTATAATCTGCCGGATGTTACAGAGACAAGCAGGAGTGAAATCTGGAAGAGGTGATAGTTGTTTATGGTCTGCCGGATGTTACAGAGACAGTCAGGTGTGAAATCTAGAGGAGGTCATAGATGTGCATGTTGTGCAGTATTTTACAGAGACAAGCAGGAGTGAGATCTGGAAGAGGTAATAGTTTATAATCTGCAGAATATTACAGAGACAAGCCGGAGTGACATCTGATCAAGGTAATGTTTGTGGTCTACAGGATGTTTTGACACAAGCAGGAGTGACATCTGGAAGATGTAAACGTTGTTTATAGTCTGCTGTATGTTACAGGGACAAGCAGGAATGAAATCTAGAGGAGGTCATAGATGTGTATGGTCTTCAGGATGGTACACAGACAAGCAGGAGTGAAATCTGGAAGAGGTAATAGTTATTTATAATTTGTTGGATGTTGCAGAGGTAAGCAGGAATGTAACCTGGTAGAGGTAATAGTTGTTTATGGTCGGCAGGATTTTACAGAGACAAGCAGGAGTGCAAAATGGAAGTGGTAATACTTTTCTATGGTCTGCAGAATGTTACAGAGGCAAGCAGGAATTAAATCTGGAAGAGGTAATAGTTGTTTGTGGTCTGCAGGATGTTATCGACACAAGCAGGAGTGAAATGTGGAAGAGGTAATAGTTGTTTATAATGTGAACAATGTTACAGAGACAAGCTGGAGTGCAAAATGGAAGTGGTAATACTTTTCTATGGTCTGGAGAATGTTACAGAGGCAAGCAAGAACAAGCAGGAGTGACATTTGGAAGAGGTAATAGTTGTTTGTGGTCTGCAGGATGTTATCGACACAAGCAGGAGTGAAATGTGGAAGAGGTAATAGTTGTTTGTGGTCTGCAGGATGTTATCGACACAAGCGGGAGTGACATTTGGAAGAGGTAATAGTTGTTTGTGGTCTGCAGGATGTTATAGACACAAGCGGGAGTGACATTTGGAAGAGGTAGTGGTTGTTTGTGGTCTGCAGGATGTTATAGACACAAGCGGGAATGAAATCTGGAAGAGGTAATAGTTGTTTGTGGTCTGCAGGATGTTATCGACACAAGCAGGAGTGACATTTGGAAGAGGTAATAGTTGTTTGTGGTCTGCAGGATGTTATAGACACAAGCGGGAGTGACATTTGGAAGAGGTAATAGTTGTATGTGGTCTGCAGGATGTTATAGACACAAGCAGGAGTGACATTTGGAAGAGGTAATAGTTGTTTGTGGTCTGCAGGATGTTATAGACACAAGCAGGTGAGAATTCTGGAAGAGGTAATAGTTGTTTGTGGTCTGCAGGATGTTATAGACACAAGCAGGAGTGAAATCTAGAAGAGGTAATACTTTTTACGGTCTGCAGAATGTTACAGAGACAAGCAGGAATGAAATTTGGAAGAGGTAATAGTTGTTTATGGTCTGCAAGATGGCACAGAGACAAGCAGGAGTGCAAAATAGAAGAGGTAATGGTTGTTTATAATCTGAACAATGTTACAGAGTCACACAGGAGTGAAATATGGAAGAGGTAATAGTTGTTTCTGGTCTGCCGAATTTTACAGGGACAAGCAGGAATGGAATCTAGATGAGGTAATAGCTGTTTATAATCTGCTGGAAGTTACAGAAACAATTCAGAGTGAAATCTGTCAGAGGTAATTTTTATGATCAGCGTGATGTTACAGAGACAAGCAGGAGTGAAATCTGGAAGAGGTGATAGTTGTTTGTGGTCTGCAGGATTTTACAGAGACAAGCAGGAGTGAAATCTGGAAGAGCTGATAGTTGTTTATAATCTGCAATAATTTACAGTAACAAGCTGGAATGAAATCTGGAAGATGCAATCGTTGTTTATGATCAGCATAATGTTCCAGGGATATGCAGGAATGATATTCAAAAGAGAATAATAGT
>NW_025204120.1:0-6019 GCF_004010195.1 Chiloscyllium plagiosum
TTCTCCTTTGCCATATATTCAACTTCAATTGTAATACTTTGTAGGTTGGTGGTCAGTTTTTCCACCTCTGCTGTCAATGTTGATATTTGGTCATCCTTCTCCTTATTCTGTTTAACAGATGTCTCATATTTTGACTCAAGCTCTTTCATTTTGTTGTTATGCTGCACTAATTTTGATTCCATCTTTTTCTTCCATTCTGTTAACTTGTTTTTGTGCTGGCTTGCCTGTTCAAGGGCTGAATCTTTTTCTTGAGAAACAGTTTCAACATTTGCAGATAGTTGATCAATTTGGTCCAGCAGCTTTTGTTGTTCCACTTTGTATTGTTTGTCAAGTAATGAAACAGCTTCTTCCTTATCTGAAAGGGAAATACTGTGCTCAAGCTCCAACTTCAGATCACGTATTTGTTCCTCCAAGCTTGAGATTGCTATTTCTTTTTCCTTTAGCTGTTCTGTAGTGGATTTGCAAGCTAATGTACTTTCAGACAATTCTTTCTTATACTGTTCAATGCAAGCTTCTTTCTCAGTCAATTCTTGACTATTTTGCTTACTTTCTTGCTGGAGTGTGCTATGCTGTGCAGTAATGGTTTGGAGTTCAGATTGCAATGCCTTCAAGTTTTGTTGCTCATTTTGCAATTGTTGTGTTGTATGCAGCAATGAATCATTCAATAAGACATTTTGCTTTACTAACTCATCCAGTTTAACTTCTAGTTCACCAACCCTACTGATTCTTTTGAGTAGTGCCTTTTGTACCTTCTCAATTTGACTTTGGTAAATTTTAACACGTTCATGAAGGATATCCATTTTTTCAGTGCACTTCAGATTAAAGTCATTGGTTTGCAGCTCGACTTTCATATTTGCTTCATGAAAATTATTAATTAACTGCTCTACTTGGCTCCTGATTTTGCTTTCATTCCCAAGTTCAACAGATTTTTCTTGAAGTTGTTTCTGATACTCCTCAGTCTCTTTGCAACGCATATTTTCTAATGCATGGAAGTTATCCTCAGTTTTCTTCAACAAATTGCTAAGCTCCTGAATCTTAGCCTGATTCTGCTCATCTGCTTTCTTCAGTTCATTTAGACAGTTTTCTAATTCTGTTTTTTCCAACAGCTTTTGTCTGTTAGCATCTTCAAAAGCCTGTAATGTAGCTTTAAGTTCTGTTTCACTTTTTATCAAAGTGTCAACTTGAACCAATGCTTCCTTCAATTCCTCTTCAAGTTGCTGTTTTTTATCTGCTCCTAAAGCAACCTCCTTGGTAAGTTCAGTTACTTTCATGGCTAGCTCAGCACTTTCATTATTGGAAGCTTCAAGGTTCTGTTTTAACTCTCTCAATTCTTCTTGCTTTTCTTGAAATGCAGTCTCGTGCTTTTCCTGCAATTCTTCAATCTGCCGATTCATCCTTTTCTCCCAGCTTTGTTGAAGTTCTTCAAACTCTTGCTTATGAAACTCCTTAACAGTTTCAAGTTGCTGTTTGTGATTTGATTCCAACTGTGTCACAGTTTCATTCATTCCCGTAGAACTTGCTTGAAAGCTGCCTGGTTGAGTGATAAGAAATGTGGTTTAGGAAATCTTAATTGGGAGTTTTTGGTAACTGATTTCATAGAAGGGAAGGTAAAAGATGGGTTAAAGTAAGTATTTTTTCATAGTTGTGAGTTAATTATTCTCTGTTACACTTTAAGAAATAAAGTAGTTAATTATTACTTTAAATAGAACTTGGCCATTCGAATATTTACAGATTACAGCTAAATATTTCTGTGTTGCTCGTTTTAAATTAGGCAGAAAAGTTAACACCGACCATCCCCACTGCTCCATGGCCGAACACTTCAACTCACCTCCCACTCCCCCAATGAAGGATATGGAGGCACTTATAGGAAGGATGTGGAGGCACTGGAACTGGTGCAGAAGATGTTTACCAGGATGTTGCCTGGTATGGTAGGAAGATCGTATGAGGAAAGGCTGAGGCACTTGGGGTTGTTTTCATTGGAGAAAAGAAGGTTTAGGGGTGACTTGATAGAGGTGTATAAGATGATTAGGGGTTTAGATAGGGTCGACAGTGAGAATCTTTTTCCACGTATGGAGTCAGCTATTACAAGGGGGCATAGCTTTAAATTAAGGGGTGGTAGGTATAGGACAGATGTTAGGGGTAGGTTCTTTACTCAGTGAGTCGTGAGTTCATGGAATGCCCTGCCAGTAGCAGTGGTGGACTCTCCCTCATTATGGGCATTTAAGCGGGCATTGGATAGGCATATGGAGGATAGTGGGCTAGTGTAGGTTAGGTGGGCTTGGATCCGCGCAACATCCAGGGCCGAAGGGCCTGTACTGCGCTGTATTCTTCTATGTTCTATGTTCTAATCACTTACAGAGTCAACATGAGTGTATGAAGTGAAAATCATGTTTGGAAAACTTACTGGAGTCTTTTGCTTACTGGTAAAAGAGTGACAATCAGCAGATGGTAATATATTTGGATTTTCAGAGGGTATCATGCAAAATCAAAGTACATATGATTGTTGTTCATATACTGGCATGGGTTGAGAAGACCAGACATGAAAAGTAGGAATAAATTGATTATCTTTGGAGTGGAATGCTGTATAAAGTGGAGTACTGCAGGAATCCGTGCTTGTGCCCAGTTATTTATAATGTATATCAATGAATTGAATATTTCAAAGTTTGTTGATAACACAAAAGTAGGATGTTTTATAATATGGTTAATTAAGAAGTCAATTACTTCAGTTGGAAAATTAGAAAGGCAGAGTATAACTTGAATGGTAATAGATTAGGAAAAATTGAAGAAAAAAAAAGACTTTGGTGTCCTTGTACATTGATCATTGAAAGAAAACATGCAATTGCAACAAGCAGCTGTAAAGGCAAATGATTCCTTGGACATCATTGCAAGAGGGCTGCAGTTCAGGAGCAAGGATACCTTCCTGCAGATGTCTAGGGTATTGGTGAGATCACACCCGGAGTATTGTGTGCTGCTTTGCTTTTCTTACCAAAGAAAAGATGTGTTTATGATGGAAGTGTGCAGTGAAGGTTCACCAGGCTAAATCTTAAGCTGAAGAGTGTGGTGCTGGGAAAGCACAGCCAGTCATGCAGTATCCGAGGAGCAGGAGAATCGATATTTCAGGCATAAGCCCTTCATCAGGAATGAGGCTAACTGGTGAAATCCACACTGATCCCATGTGGTCGGAGAGTCCCAAGGCGTCGGGTGGTGAGACTTTGGCGATGGAGGAGGCCCAGGATCTGTGTGTCCTTGGTGGAGTGGGAGGGGATGTTAAAGTGTTCAGCTACAAGCCGGTGGGGTTGGTCAGTGCAGGAGTCCCAGAGATACTCCCTGCAATCACCAGGCTAAGTCTTGAGCTGGCAGATTTGTGATATAAGGAGGGATTGGGTTGACTGGTCCTGTTCACCACAGATTAGAAGAAATGAGAACATGTCTCATTGAAATATATGAAGTTCTGACAGATCTCAACATTCTGGATGCAGAGATATTTCACTGCCCAAGGTGTCCACAACAAAGAAAATAGAAGTATGAATAGACCATTGAGCCCTTTGAGCGTTCTCTGTTATTCAATATGATCATAATTGATCATCCAACTCAGTATCCTGTGGTTGCTTTCTTCCCCTACCGTTTGATCTCTTTAGTCCTAAGAACTGTATCTAACTAGATGATTGCAAGATAGCCAGGAAGGAACTGAAGAATGGACTTAGGAGAACTAGAAGGAGGAATGAAAAAGCCTTGGCTGATAAAATTAAGAAAAACCCCAAGGCGTTCCACACTTATGTGAGGAATAAGAGGTTGGCCAGAGTGAGGTTAGGGTCAATCAGGGATAGTGGAGGAACCTATGCTGGAGTTGGAGAAGGTAGGCATGGTCCTTAATGAATACTTTGTTTCAGTTTTCACTACTGAGAGGGACATTGTCTTTTGTGAGGACAGCGTGATATGCTTGAACAGATTGATGTTAAGAAGGAGGACATGCTGGAACTTTTGAAAAACACAACTGACTGGTCTGTAATTGCCAGGGATTTCCCTATTACCCTTCTTGAAAAGAGGAACAACATTCGCCTCCCTCCAATCCTCCAATACGACTCCTGTGTAGAGTGAGGAAGCAAATATGTTTGCCAGCAGCTTAACAACCTCCTTTCTCGCTTCCCAGAGCAACCTAGGATAAAGCTGGTCTGGTCCTGGGGAATTATCAATCTTAATGCTTGCCAAAATTTCCAGCACATCAACGTCCTCAAATCTCGATCTGTTCAAGCCTGTTTCCCAGTTCCTCAAACTTCTCATTCACAACAAGGTCCCTTTCCTTGGTGAAAACTGAAGCAAAAAACTCATTTATGGATTCCCCTATCTGCTCAGATTCCACGCACTAGTTCCCCACGCTATCCCTGACTGGCCTTACCTTCTCCCTGATCATTCTCTTATTCCTCACATATGAGTAAAATGTCTTTGGGTTCTCCCTAATCCTTCCTCCAAGCCTTTTTTGTGTCCCCTCCTGGCTCTCCTCAGCCCATTTTTGAGCTCCTTTCTAGTAAGCCTGATATCCTATAAAGCTATGCTAGATCCTTGCTTCCTCCACCTTGTGTAAGCTATCTTCTCCTTTTGACGAGAAGCTCCCCTGTTCTCATCATCCAAGGCACCTTAATCTTACCCCTTCTTGCCTGTCTCAGAGGAACAAATTTATGCATCACTCGCAACAACTGCTCCTTAAACAGTCTCCACATATCTGTTGTGCCCTTTCTATGGAACAATTGCTCCCAATCTGTACATCCCAACTCATGTCTAATAGAGTCATAATTTCTTTTTCCCCAATTAAATATCTTGCCATAGTAACTACTCCTTTCCCTCTCCATGGCTATGGTAAGTGTAAGGCAGTTATGGTCACTGCCACTGAAGTGTCTCCCACCGTGAGATCTGCCACTGTCTTGGCTCATTGCCGAGCACCAAATCCAAAATGGCCTTTCCCCTTGTCGGTCTGTCGACATACTGAGTAAGGAAACCCTCCTCAACACACCTGACAAAATGGATCCATCCAAACCATCTGCACTAAGGAGGTTCTAGTCAATATTGGGAAAGTTGAAGTCACCCATAACAACAACCCTGCTTCATCTGCATTTTTCCAAAATCTGCCAGCCTATGAGATCTTCAATCTCCCGACTGCTATTAGGGGTCCTGCAGAAAACGCCCAATGAGATGGCTGCTCCCTTGCAGTTCCTAACTTCCACCCATAGTGACTCAGTAGACAAACCCTCTCGGCACCCTTCGTTTCTGTAGCTGTGATGCACTCTCTAATTAGCAATGCTACACCCCCTCCTCTCTAAACCCCACCCCCCACTTCTGTTCTTTTTAAATGTTCTAAACCCTGGAACATCTCGCAATCATTCCTGCCCCTGCGAAACACACGTCTTCGTTATGGCCACAACACGATAGTCCCAAGTACTGATCCATGCTCTAAGTTCATCACTCTTATTTCTGACACTCTTTGTGTTAAAGCAGACACTTTAACCGATCGCTTTGTTTCATCACATGAAAAACCTCCCTGATAGACAATAGACAATACACAATAGGTGCAGGAGTAGGCCATTCTGCTCTTCGAGCCTGCACCACCATTCATTATGATCATGGCTGATCATCCTCAATCAATATCCTGTTCCTGCCTTATCTCCATAACCCTTGATTCCACTATCCTTGACAGCTCTATCCAAATCTCTCTGAAACGAATCCAGAGACTGGGCCTCCACTGCCCTCTGGGGCAGAGCATTCCACACAACCACCACTCTCTGGGTGAAGAAGTTTCTCCTCATCTCTGTCCTAAATGGCCTACCCCTTATTTTTAAGCTGTGTCCTCTGGTTCGGGACACACCCATCAGCGGATACATGTTTCCTGCCTCCAGAGTGTCCAATCCTTTAATACTCTTATATGTCTCAATCAGATCCCCTCTCAGTCTTCTAAACTCAAGGATATACAAGCCCAGTCACTCCAATCTTTCAACATAAGATAATCCTGCCATTCCAGGAATTGACC
>NW_025204120.1:8500-9087 GCF_004010195.1 Chiloscyllium plagiosum
TTCCTGGCAAATATAAATTCCCTTCAGTTCAGGTCTTTCAGCCACTGTTACTTCTGGGAGATTGCTTGTGTCTTCCCCAGTGAACACAGATCTGAAGTACCAATTCAACTCTTCTGCCATTTCTCTGCTCCCCGTAATATATTCCCCTGTTTCTGTTTACACGGGCCCAATTTTAGTCTTAACCATATTTTTCCCTTTCACATACCTAAAAAAGCTTTTACTATTCTCCTTTATATTTTTGGCCAGTTTACCTTCGTACCTCATTTTTTCTCTGCGTATGGCCAGTTTCCTTCGTACCTCATTTTTTCTCTGCGTATTTCCTTCTTAGTAATCCTCTGTTGTTCTTTAAAAGCTTCCCAGTCCTCCGTTTTCCCACTCTTCTTTGCTATGTTATACTTTTTCTCTTTTAACTTTATATGTTTCTTAACTTCCCTTGCCAGCCACGGCCACCCCTGCCTCCTCCTAGGATCTTTCTTCCTTTTTGGAATGAACTGATCCTGCATCTTCTGCATTACACATAGAAATATCCGCCATTGTTCCTCTACTGTCATCACTGCTAAGGTATTGCCCCATTGAACTTTGGCCAG